>NC_041386.1:713705829-713706431 GCF_002162155.2 Triticum dicoccoides | reverse complement strand
ACCCCCTCCCCGATAACTTTGACATGAGGGGGTGGGGTCGATATACCCCCTCCCCGATAACTTTGACATGAGGGGGTGGGGGTTCATATGCGATGTTTTTTTGTGCATATGATGTTTTTTCATATATGTATTAATTTTTTTATTTAGGTTGTTAATTAGTAGAAATCAATTTTAGGTTAGTGCATAGGTTAGTGTAGAGGAAAAAGTAAAATAAGGAAAAGGAAGAAAAGAGAAATAAGAAGAAAAAGAAGGAGTGGAAAAAGAAAATAAGAAGAGGAAGAAGGAGAAGAAGAGGAGAAATAAATAAGAAGAGAAAAAAAGAAAAAAAGAGGAGAAGAAGAAAGGAATAGAAGAGAAGAATAAAAAATAGAGTAATTTCTAAAAAAAAATCTTCTTCACCTCTATTCCTTTCTTCTTCTCCTCTTTTTTTTCTTCTTTTTTTTCTTCGATCTTCTCCTCTATTCCTTTCTTCTAATCGATCCTCTTTTTTTCCTCTTCTTATTTTTTGTCGAATATGTCGTTGTCGATATACCACCTCCCCGATAACTTTGACATGAGGGGGGGTCGATATACCCCCCCCCCCTCGACAACTTTGACATGAG
>NC_041386.1:713677058-713705557 GCF_002162155.2 Triticum dicoccoides | reverse complement strand
TCGAGGGTCGAGGGTTCGAGGGTCGAGGGTCGAGGGTTTGAGGGTTGTCGAGGGTTCGAGGGTCCAGGTTTGAGGGTTGTCGAGGGTTTGAGGGTCAAGGTTTCGATGGTTGTTGAGGGTTCAACGGTCGAGGGTCGTCAAGAGGTTGAGGGTCATTTGCCACTAATATATCCATCTATCATGTTTGTATAGTAATTGCCATGTTGTAATATTTGCAGAAACTATGGAGCACGGCCGAGACGAGGAAGCAGAACAGGTGTTGGGGTACATAATCGCAAACGGAGGTGATGTCATGTCGTTTCTCAACGAAAGCGATGGTCTGGAAGGACAGGGTGAAGAAGGCTACGGTTACTGAACAATAGAGGAGGAAGGACATGATTATGATTGCTCCGGTGACCGAATGTCGGTGCAAGAAGGAGACCGTGATGACGGCTCCGGTGACCGAACAGAGTCCGACCATGTATATATATCAATTAAGCCTATGCTGACTAGCTAATTGATGCATTCATTGTTTTGGTATCTACACATATTAACTCTTTTCTTTCTTCTTTTTTCTAGCCCTCTGGATCGAGCTGAACTTCGGTAAAGAAACGAGGCCCGATGAAAATGGTGGGCCCGGATGAAAGGTTCACGATCATAGCAATCGCTCCTGATGGCATACCGATTGAACCCCTTCGGACCAAGGAGTCATTTACTACTCGGTGCGGGGTTCTTGTTAGGGACATGATCTCGATCAGCATCGAGCTATGGAATCAGCCTAAGAAGGAAGAGCTTCAAGTTTCTTTTGTCGAAGATGCATAGAAAGAGGATCTTTGGAATGCATTGAAGGTAAATTTCACCCTACCGGAAGAGGAGGATCAGGAGAATCCAGTTATAGAGCCATTGATCAAGTTATGTGCTCTCAAGAAGATGGTAGATCTATTTAGGAGGTGGAAGAATGATCTGAAAGCAACGTTTGTTGACAAAAAGAAGACACCAGAATTCACCGGCCGGTATGAGAAGATCAGAGATCAATGGGACGCATTTGTGGCCAACAAGACATCAGGGAGGAGTAGGAAGCTGTCAGTGACAAACAAGATAAATGTTGCGAAGAAGGTGCATCATCATCACACAGGGTCAGGTGGCTACCTCAAAGCCCGGCCGTTGTGGGCCAAGGATGAGAACGGACTGCTTGCTAAAGGGGTCGAACAAGAGACATTGAACTGGCGAGACCGTCCAAGGTCTTGGTTCTTCGGGGTTGGCGGAACCTTGGACCTTTTAACAGGGAAGTGCGTTTGGACGAGCGAGCAACTGCGAATACCCGTCACGAAGCTTCGGGGCTATATCACCGCAGCGCGGGAAGGGAGGTTTGTTCCAGATAGAGATAAGGATGAGCTCACAATGGCCCTCAGGAATCCTGAGCACCCTGGACGGATAGAGGCACGCCAGGCTCCGTTCCATGGAAGGTTGGATTTCCGGACGCAGGCGGTTACAAAACCCAGGAGAGGAGGAGGAAACAGGAGCAGATCGAATTGCAGGAGCTGCACGCAAGGGTACGGAAGCTAGAGGAACGAGAAGCAGTTCGAAGCAAGCGACCTGCCGAAGCTACCACCGAAGCTACCCCACCATCTCAGTGGAGAAGCAGCGTGGCTTCCACCAAGCCACTTCAGCTGGAGCCTGTCTTCACGGCTCCTGCTAGCTACCCCGTGGATGCTATCATGGAGTCTCAACAGTGTCACCTTATGACGCAATGGCAGAACTACAAAGTCAAGGGGGCTGTCAGCTCTGTTTGCACCTACTGAACCCGGCGCAACTTTTCACTGCCGTCCAATTGCAGAAGGATATGCTAGGGTGATGGTGGAGGAAATAACGGAGGGATTTGAGGAGCTCGTGCTTGACCACCCTACTCGTGAAGGGGGGACTAGGCTGTGGTCTGCTGTGAAGACTCCATGCCTATGGCGGAAGGAGTTCATCAACCTTCCGAACTGGACGCCTCCGCCTCCTCCTCCTCCTCCTCTGCCTGCTCCTCCAGTGAGTGATCAGGGCACTCCGCCTCCTTCTCCGCCTCGTCAGCAAGGGAGGAAGAGACCCGCCACCACTCCGGCCGCTCCGCCTCATAAGCAACCAAAGAAGACAGCCGCAGCCGCTTGGCCTGCTTCGGCGTCTAGCAATACAGCCTGAGGCGGGAGGCAATACAGATTCGGTCCATCTCTCAAGACTCCAGAGAAATTACCATATGAGATGAGTGGACAGGTAAACGCAGATATCTGTCAAGCCCACATGAAGGCCTACTTCGAAACCCAAAGAGCTAAGAGACATCCACCTCCGGAGGAGAAGATAGATCAGGTGAAAGTGAAGCGCACTTTGGACGCCCTGCAGCGACCACCACCGTCTCCGCCGAAAACCAACTATTAGTGCATTAATGCAAAGACATATAAGGAAGCGAAGCAGTCGGAAAGTACTTGTAGTGACAAATGGTTACAAAAACGAAGAAGTAGGAAAAAAATTCCGCAGCTCGGCGAACAAGAGAGCCAATCGTGCCCCCCGCTCAAGGTGTCTAGCGATATCGTCGCTAATCATCTGGGGATCTTTCCCGATACCAATCCTAAAGATTACCTGCCCGACGATGCACATTTTGATACAATGGAGGTTGACAAATTCAAATACGAGTACGGGAAGCCTCTCGTTAAAGATGGAACTATTCGAACAACGATGATGCAAAGATTCCATGATTGGTACATGGAAACTGATACGTCTCCAACATATCTATAATTTTTTATTGTTCCATGCTATTATATTACCCCTTTTGGATGATTATGGGCTTTATTTTACACATTTATATCATTTTTGGGACTAACCTACTAACCGGTGGCCCAGCCCGTATTGCTGTTTTTTCCAATTTCAGTATTTCGACGAAAAGGAATATCAAACGGAGTCCAAACGGAATGGAGCCTTCGGGAGCGTGATTTTTGGAACGAACGTGATCCAGAGGACTTGGAGTGCAAGTCAAGAAGCAATCGAGGCGGCCAAGAGATAGGAGGGAGCGCCCACCCCTCCTAGGGGCGCCCCCTGTCTCCTGGGCCCCTACGTACCAAGAAAACATCCAGGGAGCCACCGAAGAAATATTTCCGGCACCGTAACCCTCTGTATCCGCGAGATCCCATCTTGGAGCCGTCGCCGGCGTTCTGCCAGAGGGGGAATCCACCACGGAGAGCTTCTACATCAACACCATAGCCCTTCCGATGAGTTGTGAGTAGTTTACCATAGACCTTTGGGTCCATAGTTATTAGCTAGATGGCTTCTTCTCTCTTTTTGGATCTCAATACCATGTTCTCCCCCTCTCTTGTGGTGATCTATTTGATGTAAATCTTTTTGCGGTGTGTTTGTCGAGATCCGATGAATTGTGCGTTTATGATCAAGTTTATCTATGATAAATATTTGAATCTCCTCTGAATTCTTTTATGAGTGATTGAGTTATCTTTGCAAGTCTCTTCGAATTATCAGTTAGGTTTGGCCTACTAGATTGATCTTCCTTTCCATGGGAGAAGTGCTTAGCTTTGGGTTCAATCTTGCGGTGTCCTTACCCAGTGACAGAAAGGGTTGCAAGGCACATATTCTATTGTTGCCATCGAGGATAAAAAGATGGGGTTATTATCATATTGCTTGAGTTTATCCCACTACATCATGTCATCTTTCTTAATGTGTTACTCTATTCTTATGAACTTAATACTCTAGATGCATGCTGGATAGCGGTCGATGTGTGGAGTTATAGTAGTAGATGCACGCAGGAGTCGGTCTACTTGTCACGGACGTGATGCCTATATACATGATCATGCCTAGATAATCTCATAATTATTCGCTTTTCTATCAATTGCTCGACAGTAATTTGTTCACCCACCGTAGTACTTATGCTATCTTGAGAGAAGCCACTAGTGAAACCTATGTCCCCCGGGTCTATCTTTTATCATATACATTTTCAATCTACTTTTATTTGCATCTTTACTTTTGCATATATATTATAAAATACCAAAAATATATTTATATTATAATACTATCTCTATCAGATCTCACTTTCGCAAGTGGCCGTGAAGGGATTGACAACCCCTTTATCGTGTTGGTTGCGAGTTCTTTGTTTGTTTGTGTAGGTTCGTGGGACTTGTGAGGAGCCTCCTACTAGATTGATACCTTGGTTCTCAAAAACTGAGGGAAGTACTTACGCTACTGTGCTGCATCACCCTTTCCTCTTCAAGGAAAACCAACGCAAGCTCAACACATAGCAAGAAGGATTGTTGGCACCGTTGCCGGGGAGGTCTTCGCTTAAGTCAAGACATACCAAGTACCCATCACAAACTCATCTCCCTCGCATTTACATTATTTGCCATATGCCTCTCATTTTCCTCTCCCCCACTTCAACCTTCCCGTTTTATTTTCCCTCTCTTTCCCAATCCCCCTCTCTTTCGCTTGCCCTTTTCCGTTTGCTCGTGTGTTAGATCGTTTACCTTGTCTCAATGGCTAGTTCCCTATCCACTCCTTTGTCTCCCGAGTTTGAAGTTCTTCACTTCAAGCAAAGGCAAGGAGAAAATTTGAAAGATGCTTGGTTTAGGATGATGGAATCTTATCAAAACTGCACTTTAGAGGTGAATTTAGAATTGTTCTTCGCAATTTTTACGTTGGACTAAATATGTCCCATAGACAACTCTTGGATTGTATTGCCAAAGGAAATTTTATCAAGATTGATCCCAGTATTGCACATGAAGTCATAGAGGGAATAGTGGGAACACTGCCTCAAAAAGGGGAATCACATCATACCCCGGGGGAAACTCAAGTTTTTTGTAAAAATTTGCGAAGTTACAAAAATATTACAAAAATCTCTTGAACCTCTTAAGAGTGTTAGCGGAAATCTGCACCGCATGAACATGTTAATTACCCTTTGTAATAAGCGGTTGGATTCTTTAGATTTAAAAATTTCTGAGTATGAGGGGAAATGTAAAGAACCTCCTCGATTCGAACAAGATTCCACTAAAAAATTAAAATCCAAAGATGGCACTAATTAGATCTATCCTTGCTTTTATGCCTAGCTAGGGGCGTTAAACAATAGCGCTAGTTGGGAGGCAACCCAATTTTCTTTGAGTTTTTTGTTTTTGTTCCTGTTTAGTAATAAATTTTGCATCTACTTTCTGTTTAGATGTGTTTTCTTGTTTTATTTAGTGTTTGTGCCAAGTAGAACCTATAGGATAACCTATGATATGAGTTGATTTGATTATGCTGAAAAACAGAAACTTTGCACCCCACGAGAAAAAATTCAATAAATCACAGAAACGTGTTTTTGCGTTGATTCTTTTTTCTGTAGATCAATAGAGAAATTTGTTAGGACATCCCATTTTGGTAGGATTTTTGGAGTTCCATAAGTAACCGAAAGTTACAGATTGCTACAGACTGTTCTGTTTTTGACAGATTCTGCCTTTCGCGTGTTGTTTGCTTATTTTGATGCATCTATGGCTAGTATGTAAGGGTATGAACCATAGAGAACTTGGAATACAGTAGGTGTAACACCAACAAATATAAAGAATGAGCTCATTGCAGTACCTTATGTGGTGGTTTTTCTTTCTTGCACTAACGGAGCTTATGAGATTTCCTGTTGAGTTTTGTGTTGTGAAGTTTTCAAGTTTTGGGTAAAGATTTGATGGATATGGAATAAGGAGTGGAAGAATCCTAAGATTGGGGATGCCCAAGGCACCCCAAGATATTCAATAATAGCCAAAACCCTAAGCTTGGGGATGCCCCCAGAAGGCATCCCCTCTTTTCGTCTTCGTTCATTGGTAACTTTACTTGGAGCTATATTTTTATTCGCCACATGATATGTGTTTTGCTTGGAACGTCGTGTATTATATTAGTATTTGCTTGTTAGTTTACCACAATCATCCTTGATGTAACACACCTTTTGGGAGAAGCCTACTTGATTGAAATTTATTAGAATACTCTATGTGCTTCACTTATATCTTTTGAACTAGATAACTTTTGCTCTAGTGCTTCACTTATATCTTTTAGAGCACGGCGGTGGCTTAATTTTGAAGAAATTGTCGATCTCTCATGCTTAACTTATATTATTTTGAGAGTCTCTTAGAACAGCATGGTATTTGCTATGGTTATAAAATTGGTCCTAGAATGGTTGGCATCCAAGTTGGGTATAATAAAAACTATCATAGAAAGTGAATTGGATGTTATGATCAACTTGATACTTGATAATTGTTTTGAGATATGGAGGTAATGATATTAGAGTCATGCTAGTTGGGTGATTATGAATTTAAAGAATGCGTGTGTTGAAGTTAGCAAGTCCCGTAGCATGCACGTATAGTAAAAGTTGTGTAACAAGTTTATTGCATGAGGTGCTCTTTTGATTGCCTTCTCTTGTGTGGAGGTCGGGGGCGCGCGATCGTTAACTCCTACCAACCTCCCCCCTAGGAGCATGCATGTAGTGCTTGGTTTTTGATGACTTGTAGATTTTTGCAATAAGTATGTGAGTTCTTTATGACTAATGTTGAGTCCATCGATTATACGCACTTTTATCTTTCCATCATTGCTAGCCTTTTCGGTACCGTGCATTGCCCTTTCTCACCTTGAGAGTTGGTGCAAACTTCGCCGGTGCATCCAAATCCCGTGATACGATACGCTCTATCACACGTAAACCTCCTTATATCTTCCTCAAAACAGCCACCATACCTACCTATTTATGGCATTTCCATAGCCATTCCGAGATATATTGCCATGCAACTTTCCACCGTTCCATTTATCATCATGACATACATTACTATTGTCATATTGCCTTGCATGATCATGTAGTTGACATCGTATTTGTGGCAAAGCCACCATGCATAATATTTTCATACATGTCACTCTTGATTCATTGCCCATCCCGGTACACTGTCGGAGGCATTCATATAGAGTCATATCTTGTTCTAGTTTCGAGTTGTAATTCATGAGTTGTAAATATATAGAAGTGTGATGATCATCATTATTAGAGCATTGTCCCTAAGAAAAAAAGGAAAGGCCAAAAAGGAAAAAAAAGAGCCAAAGAAAAAAATAAAGGCCAAAAAAAGCCAAAGAAAAAAAAGAAAAAAAGAAAAAAAAAGAAAAAAAGGGGGCAATGTTACTATCTTTTTCCACACTTGTGCTTCAAAGTAGCACCATGTTCTTCATATAGGGAGTCTCATATGTTGTCACTTTCATATACTAGTGGGAATTTTTCATTATAGAACTTGGCTTGTATATTCCTACGATGGGCTTCCTCAAATGCCCTAGGTCTTCATGAGCAAGCAAGTTGGATGCACACCCACTAGTTTCTTTTGTTGAGCTTTCATACATTTATAGCTCTAGTGCATCCGTTCCATGCCAATCCCTACTCCTCATGTTGACGTCAATTGATGGGAATCTCCATAGCCCATTGATTATCCTCGTCAATGTGAGACTTTCTCCTTTTTTGTCTTCTCCACACAATCCCCATCATTATATTCTATTCCACCCATAGTGCTATATCCATGGCTCACGCTCATGTATTACGTGAAAGTTGAAAAAAGTTTGAGATTGCTAAAGTATGAAACAATTGCTTGGCTGAAACCGGAGTTGTGCTTGATGGGAGTATTTTTGTGTGATGAAAATGAAGCATAGCCTAACTATATGATTTTTTAGGGATAAACATCCTTTGGCCATGTTATTTTGAGAATACATGATTGCTTTCATTAGTATGCTTGAAGTATTATTATTTCTTATATCAATATGAACTTTTATTTTGAATCATTTCGATCTGAACATTCATGCCACAATAAAGAGAAATACATTAAGAATTATGCTAGGTAGCATTCCACATGAAAAATTCTGTTTTTATCATTTACCTACTCGAGGACGAGTAGGAATTAAGCTTGGGGATGCTTGACACGTCTCCAATGTATCTGTAATTTTTGATTGTTCCATGCTATTATATTACCCCTTTTGTATGTTTATGGGCTTTATTTTACACATTTATATCATTTTTGGGACTAACCTACTAACCGGAGGCCCAGCTCGTATTGCTTTTTTTGCCTATTTCAGTATTTGGAAGAAAAAGAATATCAAACGGAGTCCAAACGGAATAAAACCTTCGGGAGCATGATTTTTGGAACGAATGTGATCCAGAGGACTTGGAGTGCAAGTCAAGAAGCAATCGAGGCGGCCAAGAGGTAGGAGGGCGCGCCCACCCCTCCTGGGCACGCCCCCTGTCTCCTAGGCCCCTCGAGCGGCAACTAACGTACTTCTTCCTCCTATATATACCTACGTACCCCGAAAACATCCAGGGAGCCACCAAATAAAAATTCCCTCCACTATAACCTTTTGTATCCGCGAGATCCCATCTTGGAGCCGTCGCCGGTGTTCTGCCGGAGGGGGAATCCACCACGGAGGGCTTCTACAGCAACACCATAGCCCTTTCGATGAGTTGTGAGTAGTTTACCACAGACCTTTGGGTCCATAGTTATTAGCTAGATGGCTTCTTCTCTCTTTTTGGATCTCAGTACCATGTTCTCCCCCTCTCTTGTGGAGATCTATTTGATGTAACTTTTTTTGTGGTGTGTTTGTCAAGATCCGATGAATTGTGGGTTTATGATCAAGTTTATCTATGAGAAATATTCGAATCTCCTTTGAATTCTTTTATGTGTGATTGAGTTATCTTTGCAAGTCTCTTCGAATTATCAGTTTGGTTTGGCCTACTAGATTGATCTTTCTTGCCATGGGAGAAGTGCTTAGCTTTGGGTTCAATCTTGCGGTGTCCTTACCCAGTGACAGAAAGGGTTGCAAGGCACGTATTGTATCAAGCAGAAAAAGATGGGGTTTATATCATATTGCTTGAGTTTATCCCTCTACATCATGTCATCTTTCTTAATGCGTTACTGTGTTCTTATGAACTTAATACTCTAGATGCATGTTGGATAGTGGTCGATGTGTGGAGTAATAGTAGTAGATGCAGGCAGGAGTCGGTCTACTTGTCACGGACGTGATGCCTATATACATGATCATGCCTAGATAATCTCATAATTATTCGCTTTTCTATCAATTGCTCGACAGTAATTCGTTCACCCACCATAATACTTATGATATCTTGAGAGAAGCCACTAGTGAAACCTATGGCCCTCGGGTCTATCTTTTATCATATACGTTTTCAATCTACTTTTATTTGCATCTTTACTTTTTTCATCTATATTATAAAATACCAAAAATATATTTATCTTATCATACTATCTCTATCAGATCTCACTTTCGCAAGTGGCCATGAAGGGATTGACAACCCCTTTATCGCGTTGGTTGCGAGTTCTTTATATGTTTGTGTAGCTTCGTGGGACTTGTGAGGAGCCTCCTACTGGATTGATACCTTGGTTCTCAAAAACTGAGGGAAATACTTACGCTACTGTGCTGCATCACCCTTCCCTCTTCAAGGAAAACCAACTCAAGCTCAAGACGTAGCAGAAACCTACAGAAAGTTTGCAGGGGAGAAAAAAAAGGATACTTTGACGCTGAAAGTTAAAGAGGATCATCACGACCTCGTTGGAATTGAGCAGTTGTCTGTATTTGAGGAGTTCTTCCAGTTTTTCAATCAGAAGGCCCTCGATAAATTAACGGTCACTTGCTACTGTCTGTAAGTACTACTTCTGTCATTAAGTCTCTAAATATAGCTCAGCTCTTTCATTGCATGTATATATAATTATCCTCACTATATTATGTAGGTTGAAGATCATCGAGTGCAGAAAGGCTGAAATGTATGATATTGGGTTCATTAACACAAATCTCATAGATCAATTTATGTTTACATCTGATGCCACAGAAACCAAGGACAACTTGCTACGATCATTGATAATAAATCAAAACAAAGATACAATACTCTTTCCTTACAACTTCAAGTGAGTGTTACTGTCTTGTGCATATTCGGTTTCCCTTAATTATTACTCAGTTTATGTAATTGATGAGTTATGCATGCGTGCGCAGCTTCCACTATATTCTCCTAGAGATTAAGCTTGAGCAGGGACTAGTAAAAGTCTTAGACTCGAGACGAAAAGATCCATCTGAACATGCGGACATGTCTAAAATGCTCGAGAAGTAAGTTGAATCGATCATTATCGCACCATATTGGCAACTTTGTTCATTTCATAATTTGAAGTAATTGTTTTATTTTTTTTGCAGGGTTTGGAAAGTATTCACCGCACAAGTTTCGGGACTGTCACGGGAACTGCGATGGATTTACCCGAAAGTAAGTACTACTAGCTAACTAGTTCCACGCATCTCCCGTTGATTCCAGCAACTTTCATCAATGCTCATTTATAATGCTTCATTATCAGTTTGATTGACCTCTATTTCTCGTAAAGTGCTCGTGGCAAGAAGCCAGGAATAATTACTGTGGATACTACGTCTGTGAGTTCATCTACAACGCGACGGCCAAGAATAGGCGGGGCTACTCTAAAAGACAATATGAAGTGCGTAAGCAAAAATATTCACAAGTTTATTTTATTACCATCATTTCTGTTGAGTTTCATTCATATATATGTATTGACCCCCTTCTTTAAATTAGATGTGGGAGATGCGGAATGAACTCCTACCACAAGATCGCATGCGAGCAATTCAAGAGGAATTGGCTGGATTCTTTCTTGACCACGTCATCAATAAAGCCAGAGAATACCACCATGCATGTGGAAGTTGAGTTCATATCTTAGGGTATTGTAAGAGATCTTACACATTGTATATATATATATAGCCGGCAGCGTCGGATAGATATACGGTAACTTGTTGTTCGACCAATCTCTCGGAGAAGGAGAGGTCGATCACTTTTGTATATGTTCATGATGATCTTCTGTACTTAATAGTTTCTTTCATTTGCTTATAGCTAGCTAGCGTGTCGAGTCCTCTCTATACTTAGCATCGACCAAGCACGGAGATAAGAGAGGACACTTTTCTCTATTAGCTAGCTAACACAATAAATGAAACCCCTAAATTAACCCTACAAAACCCCCCAACCCCCCCCCTCTTTCAAAAAAAAACAAAAACCTAGAAAGCCTTTTGTTACCGGTTGGTGGCACCAACCGGGACAAAAGGCCCCCTGCCTGAGCAAGCGGCAGCGGCCACGTGGAGCCCCCATCTGTACCGGTTCCTGGGCGAACAGGGACTAATGGGGTAGGGCTTTAGTAACGACCCTTTAATCCCGGTTCCAGAACCGGGACTAAAGGCCCTCACGAACCGGTATGAATGGGCCTTTTTCTACTAACGCGCCAAGGGGTAGGGAGCGTCCTCCACCCCAGTGGTTGACTCGGGACTCTTCTGGTCCATCTCCGATGCTCCGTGGGCTTCTTCTGGTCCAAAAATAATCTATGTAAATATTCATGTCAATTGGACTCAGTGTGATATTCCTTTTCTGTGGAACTCAAAAACAAGGAAAAAAACAAAAACTGGCACTGGGCTGTAGGTTAATAGATTAGTCCCAAAAATCATATAAAATAGCATATAAACGCATATAAAACATCCAAGATAGATAATATGATAGCATGGAACAATCAAAAATTATAGATACGTTGCAGACATATCACTCGTGCGGTTCGCCATTAGATTTGATGGCATCGATGTTGTACTTCACTCCATCCTTCAACTTTTTGGCCGGGCCTCGCACTGTCCTATTGCTTGTAGAAGATTTACTCAATCCGAAGGGCTAAAAGAAGAATGATCAATTTGTTAATATATATACAAATCAATTTAAACATGTGATCACCATATGCCTCCTTATATAAATATACCTCGCTGGTGTTTGTTATTTGAAGATCACCATAGTTTTGGACTTCATCCCATCGTTCGTCTTCGTCGAATATCATATAACCCTCCCTGGGATTGTACAGATATTGTGAGATGTCATATTCTTCATTCTCATCTCACTACTAGGAAAAGGGCTATAGATCGAAATGACACTAATGGCGCACCAGACAAGTGGTGCGCCATTAGTATATACTAATGGCGAACCACCCTCTGATGCGCCATTAGTGTTGAAACTACTAATGGCGCACCCTGACCACGGTGCACCATTAGTACCAATTTTTTTTTTGAACTAGTGCGCCTGTCCTGGCCGGCTCGGGGAGCGTATGATCTCAAACATGGCGTCTTCTCCTTCTCTGCCGGTATTGTCCGCCATAGCTTTTATTTAACCAATCCATAAGAAATATAAAACAATTTAGTATGCATCTCGAATAATAGTAGATAATTGATATGCATCTCGAATAATAGTAGATAATAGATATGCATCTCTAAAGATAAAACTGAAATCATAGTAGATAAAATGCGTCATCGAATATAATCTTGAGTACATCGTCTCAAATATTATTGAATAATATAATCTCGAATACATCGTCTCGAATATCTCGACTATGTCACTAGCTAATGCATATTGAATACTATTGAATAATCTAGTTGAGTCGCGGTGGACACCCAAAGAGAAGGAACCACCACAGGCTCATAGCTCGGGTGAGACTCCTGAAGAACCTGCTAGGTATTGGAGAACCTGATGTCCAACGCAACCATGTAGCGACGGACGTGCTCGTCCTCCTCTCCGACACGGTGACGTACCACCTCCGCGGGGGATGCCAGCCTCTGCACGGAGCGTGGACCATGTGCCCGCCACCTAAGAAGATCTGAGTCGACGACGGGACCCGGGTTCCACACCAAGATGCGTGCCCCTGAAGCTAGCACATCCTAGTGCTAGCCTGGCGGAGCCCAGTCCAAGACATGGCGCCTCCGAAGCAGGACGTCGTCGCGAACGGGTCGATGGCCAGGATGCAGGCCGGGCATGGTTGACGTCGAGAAAAAATTCTATATGCAAATGTAACATTTTTTAAATGATTGGATTGTGATTTCTTATTTACAAGGAAAACCTTTAGTCCCTTGCTATAGGAACATGAATCTGAATCATAACGGATTCTCTTAACCTTTAAGTGATTTAACAAAATGGCGCCATTCTGGATGTGTAGAAAATGGTCCCTATTTTTATTGATCTCATCTACCCTTCTATATGTCACGTTGTCTAATGTCAAATGATTCAAGAAAACCATGGCTTCATGGATTTCTTCAATACTTTGACACAAGAGGACATGCAGATATAGAAGCGTAGATGAGATCAGGAAAAGCATGGATCACCTTAATTATGCACATCCATAATGGGGGCATTCTTGATAAATCTCTTATTAATTGAGGCATTGTTGATAAATCCCTTATTTAATGTTGCATATGTCAAAATTCAAACTTTGACATATGATCAAACTTTGCATATGATCAAATGCCGCATATGTCAAAATTCAAACTTCAACATATGATCAAACTTTGATATATGATCAAATGTTGCATATGTCAAAATACAAACTTTGAAATATGATCAAATGTTGCATATGTCAAAATTCAAACTTTGACATATGATCAAACTTTGCATATGATCAAATGCCGCATATGTCAAAATTCAAACTTCAACATATGATCAAACTTTGATATATGATCAAATGTTGCATATGTCAAAATACAAACTTTGAAATATGATCAAATGTTGCATATGTCAAAATTCAAATGTTGCATATGATCAAATGTTGCATATATATGTCAAAATTTAAACTTTGACATATGATCAAACTTTGTCATATGATATCTAGCTAATTCATCTACCATTAATGTATCTAGCTAATCCATCTAACAATTGACAAAAGTATAAAAAACTAATTCATCTAACATTTGACATTTATCTAATTCATCTAAAACTTTGAGATTAATCTAACATTTATATATATCTAATTCATCCAACATTCCTATAACTAAAAGTATAAAAAACAAAAAAGCAGAAAAACAAAAAATAATTAAGAAAATGTGTGTGTGTGTGTGTGCGGGCTCGACAGGATGAGGGTGGCCATGGCGGCAGGGGGTCTCACAGCAGGGCGACGGCCGGCGAGGCGAGGCGACGGGGGCCGCGACGGGGAGTGGTGACGGGCCGGGGCGCGACGGGGACGGCCATGGGACAGGGCACGACGGGGGCGGCGACGGGGACGTGGACGGGGACGTGCAAGGGCGGCGACAGGGACGGGGACGGACCAGGGCGGCAACGCGGACGGGGGCGACGACGGCGACAGCGCGCGACGGGGGCGGCAATGGCAACGACGCGTGACGGGGGCGGTGACAGCGACAGTGCGCGCCAAGGGCGGCGAAGGCTATGGCGCGCGACGGGGCGGCGGCGATGTCGTTGAAGCAGAGATCGAAGCAGAGGAAAAAGAGAAGAAACTGCAAACTTTTCAAGTGTCTGCTTATATAGGAGGGACCTTTAGTCCCGGTTGGAGCCACCAACCGGGTCTAAAAGTCTGTTTTGGCCAGGCCAAGCGGCGGGAAGCGCAGGCCTTTAGTCCCCGTTGGTGGCTCCAACCAGGACTAAAGCGGGGCCTTTAGTCGCGGTTTGAGCCACCAACCGGGACTATAAGCTGGTGCTCACGCAGGCGCGGTGCAGGGCAAGTTTAGTCCCACCTCCCTTAGCGAGAGGCACCCGCACCTGCTTATAAGCCCTGCCGCGGCAACCGGGACTATATTCAATTTGGTAATACTTAGGTTATTTAAAAAATGAAATGCCTTTGTTTTGTTTTGTTTTCTTTGTTATTTATTTTCTTTTATTTCTGAGTTGTTTTTTGCTTTTATTTAGAATTTCTTTGTGAATATTTTTTCTTTAGGTAAAAACATTATAAACTTTCTATTAGTGCCAGTAGTTTTTAAAATTTGAATTGTTTAAATTTGAATTGTTTGAAATTTGTGTGAATCACTAGTTTGTGAATAACGTTATTTTAAAAATAGATTTTTCAGTGATTCTTTTTTCTTATGTTTAATATTACTGTGTTTTATCAATATATTCAATTTGGTAATACTTAGGTTATTTAAAAAAATGAAATGCCTTTGTAACAGATGAGTTTTCATCCGAAACCCTGATACTTCGAAAGAGATTATCCATTTTGTACACGAAGTGCATCCAGTTTTTGGCGTAACCCTCTCAACTTTTTAGCACATTCTCTGTGGGTGAAATGATGATACTATGCCAACTTTCAACCTTTTCAGAGTTCATTTCTAGTGCTTTTCAATTTCAGGGTCATTTAGCTAAAAACAATCAGTAAATGCATGAAAAATAGCAAATGAAGTCAGAAATGGTTTAAAATTGATGAAGTGGCTTTGAATGGTGCATACTGAATGCACAAAAAGTCTGGAGTTGAAATGAGTTTAAAAAAATGAAATGCCTTTCCAACAGATGAGTTTTCATCCAAAACCCTCATACTTCGAAAGAGATTGTCCATTTTGTACACGAAGTGCATCCGGTTTTTGCCGTAACCCTCTCAACTTTTTAGCACAAGCTATGCGGGCGAAATGATGATATCATGCCAACTTTCAACCTTGTCAGAGTTCATTTGTAGTGATTTTTCAATTTCAGGGTCATTTAGCTCAAAAAAATCAGCAAATGAGCTGAAACTACAAATGAAGTGAGAAAGGATTGAAAATTGATGACGTTTATCCGAAGCACACAAGTACATGTTTCAAATGCCAAAACACATAAGCACCCTAACTATTACAAAGATTCCCTACGGTTTGTCCAAAGTGATACTTTCCAGATATATAAGTTCGGAAACTCACTAGAGAAGAAAGTGATGACAGTAAAGTCGGTCACATCCTAGAGTGGGATCTTTGGGTGTGAAAGTTTTTCTTTGCGTGTGTACCTTTGTGTTGTAACCATGGACAATCTTCATCATTTAACTGGATGCTCTGGTCCACATTCACTATGAAGGGAGCAATTTCATGAAACTTTTCATAATCTTCTGACACGTCTGTCTTGTCATCCACTCCCATGATGTTTCTTTTCCCTGAAAGAACTATGTGGTGCTTTGGCTCATCGTATGATATATTCGCTTCCTGATCCTTTCTTTTTCTCGGCTTGGTAGACATGTCCTTCACATAGAAAACATGCGCCACATCATTGGCTAGGACCAATGGTTCGTCTGTGTACTCAAGATTGTTGAGATCCACTGTTGTCATTCCATACTGCAGGTCTTCCTTTACACAGCCTCCTGTCAGATTGACTCATTTGCACCGAAACAAAGGGACCTTCAAATCACTTCCATAGTCAAGTTCACATATCTCATCTATGCATGTAACCATAATATGTGTCATTTCCCCTATTGGTTGCTGCATCAAAGTGGACACCACTATTTTGGTTGGTGCTCTTTTTATCTTCGGTGATCATGTAAAATGTATTCCCATTTATCTCGTACCCTTTGAAAGTCATTATATTCAAAGAGGTTACTGGTACAGCAAGTGCAGGTCATCTTCAACAGCGTCGTCATGCATGGCACGTGTCTGCAACCAACCAGCGAAAGTCCTCGTTTGTTCATGTGTAATCCAGTCTTTAGACTGCTCTGGGTATTTGGAGCATAAAATATTCTTATGTTCCTCCATATACGGAGCTACCAAGGCGGAATTTTGTAGAACTGTGTAGTGTGCTTGAGTGAGAGAATGCTCGTGCATACATATTATTTGATTCGGTCCTAGCATTCCATTTCCACCCAGTCTGCCCTTATGCCACGATTTAGGAACACTAATCTGCTTAAGGTCGGGAATAAATTCAACACAAAACTCATTGACCTCCTCATTCTCATGGCCCTAGCAGATGCTTCCTTCTGGCCTAGCACGGTTATAAACATATTTTTGTAAGACTCCCATGAAACTCTCAAAGGGGAACATATTGTGTAGAAATGTAGGACCCAGAACGGCAATCTCTTCGCATAGGTGAACTAGGACGTGCGTCATGATATTGAAGAAGGATGGTGGGAACACCAACTCGAAACTGACAAGACATTGCACCAAATCATTCTCTAACCTTGGTATGATTTCTGGATTGATTACCTTCTGAGAGATTGCATTGAGGAATGCACATAGCTTCACAATGGCTAATCAAACATTTTACAGTAGAAGCCCCCTCAATGCAACAGGAAGTAGTTGCATCATAATCACGTGGCAGACATGAGACTTTAGGTTCTGGAACTTTTTCTCTGCCATATTTAATATTCCCTTTATATTCAACGAGAAGCCAGACGGGACCTTCATACTGAGCAGGCATTCAAAGAAGATTTCCTTCTCTTCTTTGGTAAGAGCGTACCTGGCATGACCCCTGATGTATGTCGTCTTTTCTGTGCATACGTTGTTGGTCCTCCCGTGCCTCCAGTGTATCTTTTGTATTCCCATACACGCCCAAGAAGCCAAGCAGGGTCACACAAAGATTCTTCGTCACGTGCATCACGTCGATTGCAGAGGGGACCTCTAGGTCTTTCCAATAGGGTAGGTCCCAAAATATAGATTTCTTCTTCCACATGGGTGCGCGTCCGTCAGCATCATTCTAGATAGATTGTCCACCAGGACCCTTTCCATAGATTACCATCAAATCCTTGACCATATTAAGTACATCATCACCAGTACGGTGGCGAGGCTTCATCCACTGATCTGCCTCACCTTTGAAATGCTTGCTTTTCTTTCTTACGGGATGCTTGCTCAGAAGAAATCGACGATGTCCCAGGTACACATTCTTCTTACAGTTATCCAAATATATATTGTCCGTATCATCCAAACAGAGCGTGCATGCGTGGTATCCCTTGTTTGTCTATCCTGAAAGGTTACTGTGAGCAGGCCAATCTCTGATGGTCACAAACAACAACGCATCTGGGTCAAATTCTTCCTGATTGAGCTCATCCACGCACGTACACCTTTTCCATTCATGGGTGTAAGAGTTCTTCAACTAATGGCCTTAGGTACACATCAATGTCGTTGCCGGGTTGCATAGGGCCTTGGATGAGCAATGGCATCATAATGAACTTCCGCTTCATTGCACAACCAAGGAGGAAGGATATACATACATAGAGTGTCACGCCCAATATGCGATACTATCCTAAAGAGACTCGAAGGTCCCACCAAGGATAGAACCGCATATTGAAACGCTTTTGCAAGGTCGATATCTTTACATCAACATTACATAATAGATGGGGATACATACAAGAGGCATACAATGCCACATGAATACAACATCACAATACATAAGATCATCATCCGACTACGGATGAAACACAAACAGAAACTCAAACGACATCCACCCTGCTAGCCCAGGCTGCCGACCTGGAACCTATCCCCTGATCAAAGAAGAAGCAGAAGAAGAACTCCAACACAAGCAAACATCGCTCTCGTGTCACGATCATCGCAAAACCTGTACCTGCAACTGTTGTTGTAGTAATCTGTGAGCCACGAGGACTCAGCAATCCCATTACCATGGGTATCAAGACTAGCAAAGCTTAAAGGGAATGGAAGGGGTAAAGTGGTGAGGTTGCAGCAGCGACTAAGCATATATGGTGGCTAACAGACGCAAATAAGAGCAAGAAGAGAGCAAGCGGAACGGTCGTGAAGCTAACAATGATCAAGGAGTGATCCTGAACTCCTACTTACGTCAAACATAACCCAAAACCGTGTTCACTTCCCGGACTCCTCCGAAAAGAGACCATCACGGCTACACACACGGTTGATGCGTTTTAATTCGGATCTGGTGTCAAGTTATCTACAACCGGACATTAACAAATTCACATCTCCCTATAACCGCAGGTACGACTTTCGAAAGTTTATACCCTGCAGGGGTGTCCCAACTTAGCCCATGATAAGCTCCGATCAACGAAGGATATACCTTCTCCCAAGAAGACCCGATCAGACTCGGAATCCCGTTTTACAAGACATTTCGACAATGGTAAAACAAGACCAGCAAAGCCTCCCGCTGTGCCGACAAATCCCGATAGGAGTTGCACATATCTCGTTCACAGGGCACACCGGATGAGCAAGACGTTGGGTTGGCATAGACCCTGATTGCCCAGGGGCGCCGAACATTGCTCGGTTTCGACCAGCACTTGGAGAAGCACTGTCCCGGGGGGGGTAAAATAAAGATGACCCTCGAGAGCGCGACTCCCAAGGGAAAAAGGGCTAGGTGAGGCAAATGGTAAAACCAAGGTTGGGCCTTGCTGGAGGAGTTTTATTCAAAGCGAACTATCAAGGGGGTCCCATAAATCACCCAACCGCGTAAGGGATGCAAAATCCGGGAACATAACACCGGTATGACGGAAACTAGGGCGGCAAGAGTGGAACAAAACACCAGGCATAAGGCCGAGTCTTCCACCCTTTACCAAGTATAGAGAGCATTAATAATAATATAAGGGATATTGTGATATCCCAACATAATCCTTTCCACCATGGAGCAATCTTCAACTTCACCTTCAACTAGCAACGCTATAAGAGGGCTGAGCAAATCGGTAACATAGCCAATCAATGGTTTGCTAGGAGGGGTGTCAAAGGTTAGAGGTTCATGGCAATTTGCGATGGCTTGATAAACAGGTGATAGGTAGCGCAACATAGCGATAGAACGAAGCAACTAGCATAGCAATGATAGTAGTGAGATCCAGGGTAGCGATCATCATGCCTGAAATCCCGCTAGGAAGAAGAACGAGTCCATGAAGGAGATGAAGCCATGAAGACGAACCAAGCGTAGACAAACGAATCCTCACGATCGCAACGATACGGGAACTATCGAGAAGAAGCACACAACATGGTAAACACACCACACAAGAACAAGACAAGATGCTCAACCAAGTATGATGCATGACAAAGCTACATGAAGCTACTCATGGCAAGAGATGATGCAAACAAGAGCAACACATCAAGGCAAGTTTAAATGAGGCCGGGAACAACATATAACAATTTCGGTAAGTCCTCATATGCATATCTCAAAGTTGGTCCAGATCTAAATAAACCTTATGTTCAAGTTGTTAAACAGCAAGTTAAGATGCACCAAGATGATCTACACGAGATTCTAGTCAAGTTACATATAAAGTTCATTTAGTTCGGAGCTACGGCCTAGAAGATATGAGCAAAACAAATTAAAGATGGCATTGATGCAAAATGCATACAAACATCAAGCAAACACCTCAAAAAAAGGATGCAACATGATAATATGAAGCTACACAGAAAAACAAGCAAGTTTCATATAGAGCACGCTCAAAACGGAGCAACGGTTCAACACACACACTATACAAGATATGGCAACAATCTGTCCAAAACAGCAACTAGGCATATTGCAAGCACCAAAACAATATGCTACAGCATCTCAACATGAAAACTAAAGGCATGGGCATGATGTACATGTAAATCATAACAAAACATGAACACTGAGCTATCTCCAGAAATCACTAGAACATGCTCAAACACACATGACAAGATTGCAAATAATAACAGTTTCAGGCTTAGCAGAAAATAACATCAGGTTGCAATGTTTAGAGCTTTCAAACTACGTGTTACAGGAACTTATCATGGCAAACAAAGGCATGGCATGATACTACTAAATGCATAGAACAAAAGTCCATTACTGACCATGAGCCAAAAAGGATCAGAAGATATGATGGCACCCATGTAAACATGGCAAGTTATATGACAGATTCCTACATGGCAGGAACAACGATAAGTAGGCATGTATATGAGCTTGTACCACTCACCACAGAGCAATACATGGCATGTCAAGGTAACCAACAGTAAGAATACATGTTTATTAAGCTAAGCATGGAAAGATAAAGTCCATAGGGTGCATGGATCACTAGCAAAACACATGGCAACAACTGAACTTAATGTTAATAGGCTGATAGCAACATTATTTAGCAAATTTGGAGCAAGATTACAACAAGCTACAGCAAACTATAAATGCAACCAGGGGCATGGATGGATATAGCATGACATGTATAACAAAACACCCTTAGTGAACATCTCCATATTATGCACAGAATGACTTGTAGCAGCAGGTTTTCATAGCATCGCGAAATAACAGATTCAGCCTAGCAAAACAGTAACAGCAAGTACCCTACTTAACAAGCTCGATTCACTCACCACAAGTCATTGCATGACAATATAAGCATAGAATTAGCAAGAAGACATGTTTATGAAACAAACCAAGGCAAGAACAAGTTCATAGCATGCAAGGATCAACTACAACAACCTTGGCAAAATTGAATAACATGTAAACAATCTACCAGGAAACATTTTGTAGCAAACGTAGAGCAATAAAATGACATGCTAGACTACTCCATAATTGCAAACAGGGGCATGAATGGATAGAGCATAACCATATGTTTAAAACATCCTTACTGAAGTATCTCAAAATATGCATGGATCTTTCTGTAGCAACAAGTTTACATGGCATCAAAATAACAGCAGAACAGGGACTGAAAACAGCAACATCACGAAGCCTAGTTAGCATGCTTGTTCTAATCACCACATTGATCACAAAAATACAGGGCATATACCACTGTGATGATGGCATGTCATAGTTCAAAACACATGTAGACATCAACCTCATAGGATGCACACATCAATCATGGCAAAAATGACAAATGAGCAAGTTATGTTAACAGACAACAGACAACATCATATAGCACTCTTGCAACGATGATTCAGGCATCAGGATGAGCTCAAATGAACATGATGCAATGGAACGAAATAAAGTAATCATTGAGACGAACAATTTTACATATTACACGCACGAAACGGAGCAGTATGCATGGAGTTATGATGCGATGAACATGGCATGATAATGTTGAAAAACTCAGGGACTTAGGCAATTTTTACCCCGTGAAAAACTGGACGAAGATGTTCCGCGACGGAGGGATCCGAGCACGGGGAGGCGTTTGGATCGAGGGAGTGGTGGATCTCATCCCACTCCCCGGATCCGGATCCGGCGAGAGCTCCGGTGAGCTCGAACTCCGGCGATGGCGCGGCGGGATGGCAGAGGCGGTGGAGGGAAGCCAGGCAGGCGCGGCGGCGCCGGCCAAGGCGGCGGCGGACGGAGGCGGACGGCGGCGGGGCGCATCCGGCCGGGGCCGCACCGGTCAGGGGCGGATGGGGCGCGGCTGCCGGAGGAGGCGCCGGCGGGCGGCGAGCTCGGGACGGCAGTGGCGGACCTCCAGGGACGGCGGCGACGACGGTTGAGGCGGCGGGGCGAGCGCGCGGGGGCGCGGCGAGGCGTTGGAGGGACCCGGCGCACGGCGGCGCCAGGACGGAGAGGGCGCGGCTAACGGCACCCGGCGGCGGTGGTCGCCGGCGAGGCGACGGCCTCGGGCGCGGGATCGGGCCTGCGCGGCGGCAGAGACCGGGCCCCGATGGGCTCGGGCGGGCTTGCCCCGGGCCCGAGAGGGCCGCGGCGATGTGGGGCGGCTGCGGGTGGTGTGGAGATGTCTGGTTGGGCGAGGGCGAGGGCGGACATGTCCGGCTGCGGCCGGACGTGTCCGGTGGCGGCGGGGAGGAGAAAATCTAGGGTTTGGGGTGATTGGACTGCGAAATTTTTGAGGGGGACTTATTTATAGGTAGAGGGAGCTAGGAGAGTCCAAATGAGGAGCGATTTTCGCCCACACGATCATGATCGAACGACCGAGAGCAAGGAGGGGAGTTTGCTGGGTTTTGGGCCACTTTGGAGGGGTGTTGGGCTGCAAGACAAAAGGGGCTTTGCGGGCTACGCGGTTAACCGTTGGAGTATCAAACGACCTCCAAATGGCACGAAACTTGACAGGCGGTCTACCGGTGCTATACCAAGGCCACTTGGCAAGCCTCGGGCATCCCGAGAATGTTTAACACCCACTCACAACAAGAGACAAAAGGGGGACGCCGGAGGACATAGGAGTACCGGGTTGTAAAACGGAGAACGGGGAAAATGCTCGGATGCATGAGACGAACACGTATGCAAAATGAAATGCACATGATGACATGATAAAATGCAACACGCAAGCACATGACATGGCTACAACGACGAATAACTGGCAGACACCTGGCGCATCGAACTCGGGGCGTTACATAGAGTCACAGGCCAGGTGCTATGATTGCTGCTCTGCTCCCTAAAAGGATTAATGCCATCTACGCTTAGACCAAATCATACGTTCCTTGCGTCACCTGCAAAGTCCTCCCAGTACTTTCTCTCGATTTTTCTCCACTGCCACCCTGCAGCGGGTACTCTCAACTTCCAGTCTTTCTTACGGTCTTCTTTGTGTCATCGCATCAACTTGGCATGCTCTTTGTTTTGGAATAAATGTTTCAACCCTGGTATTATAGGAGCATACCACATCACCTTGGCAGGAATCTTCTTCCTGGGCGCTCGCCCTTGACATAACCAGGGTCATCGCGGCTGATCTTATAGCGCAATGCACCGCATATCGGGCATGCGTTCAAATCCTCGTACTCACCGCGGTAGAGGATGCAGTCATTAGGGCATGCATGTATCTTCTGCACCTCTAATCCTAGAGGGCTGACAACCTTCTTTGCTTTGTACGTACGCTCGGGCAATTCATTGTCCTGTGGAAGCATCTTCTTTAACATTATCAGCAAGTTTCCAAATCCCTTGTCAGATACACCATTCTCTGCCTTCCATTGCAACAATTCCAGTGTGGTGCCCTGCTTTTTCTTGTCAGCTTTGCAATTTGTGTACAACAACTTCTTGTGGTCCTCTAACCTGCGCTGCAACTTTAGCCTCTCCTTCTCACTTGCGCAGTTTCTCTTTGCATCGGCAATGGCCCGACCTAGATCATCAGCGGGCTCATCTGATGTCTCTTCTTTAGCTTCTTCTCGCATTGCTGGCTCAGCTTCTTCCCCCATTGTTGTACAATCGTATTCAGGAAACCCATGTCCAGGATACAGTAGTCTTCTTCTTCTTATTATTTTCTTCCTTCATAACCCCTCTTTCTCCGTGCTTGGTCCAAACATTATAGTGGGGCATGAAACCGGACTCAAACAGGTGGACGTGAATGGTTCTTGACTTAGAGTAATTCCGATCATTCTTACAGCCAGCACATGGACAAGACATGAAACCATCCGCCCACTTGTTTTCCTCAGCCGCAAGCAAAAAAGTATGAACGCCATTAACGAACTGGGGAGAGCATCGGTCATTGTACATCCATTGCCGTCTCATCTTCATTACACAGCACAGAAAAGACCAAATTAATACAAGTTCATACATAAAGTTCACGCATAAAGTCCATACACACTTATTCTCATAAAACAACATACAAATTCGCTAGCTAAAGCACTTAAATGCAACAACAAATGCGATCAAGATCGCAACTAATTTAACAATTGATCCAATAGCATAATGATTCCAAGCCTCACTATCAATGGCATATTTTCTAATCTTTCTAATCTTCAAGCGCATTTTCTTCATCTTGATCTTGTGATCATCGATGACATCGGCAACATGCAATTTCAATTCCATCTTATCCTCCTCAATTCTTTACAATTTTTCTTTCAAATACTTGATTTCATTTTAAACTAAATTTAACCTCTCGACAATAGGGTCGGTTGGAATTTACGGTTCACATACCTCCTAGATAAAAATATCGATGCCAACTTGATGGGCATAATGTTTCATAAACACGAAATGCAACAAATTGTTATAAAAGACAATATACCACATACGAATCATAAACCGGAAGGGCCGACGGGGACAAATGTCAAAACCATGGCACTATGTATAACAAACAACGACGGGTAAGATAATTATACAAGTAACTATATATCTAAATCACACAAACATGATTTTTTATATAAAAATATAAGAACAAGAGACTCGCCACAAGGTGGTGCCGGAGACGGGACGGTGCGGGCGATCAGCGGTGGTTAGGACGGAGGTAGGAAGGCACTAAGTAACCACACCTACATATGCAAACTAAGAGTTATTTTGATCTGAAATTGCATATAAATCAAATAAACTACCACATATAATTCCTCCCAAACTAAAATCCACAAATCACTATACTTATAGAGCATTGCAAGAGCTAATCTAGCAATGAGGGATGAAAGGATAAAGTTGCTAACCTTTGTGATCACTTGGATGGATGGGGTGCCTTCAAATATTTACAAATTTTGTCAAAAAGGAAGGATGAGCTCAAGAGGAGAGGAAGAAAACAGAGAGGACAAGAAAGGGGAAGAACAGAGAGCTCGGACTCGACGAAGGGTTTATATAGGATGATCTTTAGTCCCGGTTGGTTATACAAACGGGGACTAAAACTGCATCTACAATCCCGGTTCGTGCCACGAATCGGGACTAAAGGTGTTATTGGGGCCGCAGCCTGACAGCAGACTGCAACCACCTCTTTAGTCCCGGTTCGTGGCACGATCAGCGACTAGAGGTTCGCCACGAATCGGGACTATTGAGCACCGCCCGACTAGCCGTTCGAACCGGCATTAATGGTTACAATAGTGCCGGTTCAAACGGCGGGTGGGGGGGTGGGGGGCTGGTTCGAGTCGTGATTTGCCAAACAGCAGGAAGTTATACTGAGGTGACACTCCATCTGTTGATGCTCGCACTCGCAGGACTAGGGGCGTGCAGTTTGAGGTAGTGAGTCTGAACAAACAACACCGGTTCTGAACATGGTCGTCGTGACAAGGAGCTCCGACGGGGTTTGGAGGAGAAGAGGGAGAGAGAGCTGCGGCAAGACATAGAGAGGAAGAAGGCCAGCACAAAACAACCATTCCCAAGGCAGGCACAGTACCAGGAACGACGTGAAAAGAATACATAATTAAGGAAACTAGTAGGTACCTACGTACGCAAACTGCGTAAGAACGAAGGGGGTATGACAGCGATGTTCCACCTAGCCACCAACTCACACAAAGAGAAAGAGGGGCCCAAAACAGATGTAGGTGACATGAGGTGATCCAGATAGACTGATTCATCATGACGCTTTCATTCAGGATAAATGACAGAAAACATTGGTCTTTGAACGTACCTCAAAAAAAGGGCAATGAAACGGCAGACCCTGTGGTGAGGGTTGCCGAGAGCAATGAATCTCCTTGCCTGGAACTGTCGGGGACTGGGGTTGGATGCGACAGTTGGCGAACTTAGGGACCTGATACGGTCTTACGACCCGACAGTGGTGTTGTTGAGTTAGACAAAGAAACGTTCTAGAGCAATGGAAAGGTTGAGATGGAGTATGGGTTTCAGACAAGGTGCAACGATGAATTGTGTGGGTCAGAATGGAGGATTAGATATGTGCTGGTGAGATGATGTGCAAGTTACTTTGAGGCCATGGTGCTTGTTCTACTTGGATGCTGAGATTTCATTTGAGGGCAACACTTGGAGATTCACTGGAATCTATAGGGAACCTTGGACTGAGCAGAGGTCCAAAACGTGGGATGCTATCTAGTACCCGAGGAGATAAGATAACCTATCATGGTTGTGTGGAGGCGACTCTAAGGAGATTTTGTTCCAAACAGAGAAAAAAGGAAGGAACCCGAGATCGTTCATGCAAATGGAAGATGTTCGAGAGTGCTTGGCCGACAGCAGCCTTGCGGACCTCAGCTTCTTTAGGCTATCCATGTACATGGGACAATAAGAGAGATGGGGAAGAGAATACTCGGGTGCATTTGCACCGTGCAACATGTAATGATGAGTTCATGAGCTTGTTCCATGAGACTTCCGTTGAACACATCATTTTTTTTGAAAGATCCAGATTGCCTGGCTTTTCATTGATTTAGCAGAGGGGAGAATGCAAAACGGGCTAACTGATCGAGAACACGGTCAGTAGCAGGGAGATGAAAAACAAAAATTCAGGCTAGTGACTTTTTCTTGAATACGTTACTAAGAGCGTATCATTGCATTGATAGAAGGGGTTAGAACATACAGAGTGGCATCATGGTCACGTACACAAAATGGCATGCCCACAATACAGATGGAGCATGAGATGGGTTGCTCAGCCCAGACAACCTAGGCTACGTTGCAGGGATGATGTTGCTGAGTCCTTTGACTCCTGCGAGGACCAGGATCGGGCATCGTCCATGATCAATGTCAGGAGGGAGGCGGAGGAGGGCGCAATCTTGTCGAAAATGGCCGCATTACGATGGCGCCAGATGGACTATGCCGTAAGGGCGGCGATAGTGGAGAGCCCATGCCGGTTCTCCGGTGAAACGGCATCAGTAGCGCTGCTGAGCCAGCTCAGGAAGTCGGTGGAGCCATCCGGCACGGGGATCGCCGGGCAGCACCAGGAGAGAATGTTGTGCCAAACTATGCGGGAGAAGACACACCCAACTAGGAGGTGGTGAAGGGTCTCATCATGCTGGGAGCATAGGACGCAAGCGGGCTCATGCTGAAGACCACGTCGTGCAAGCCGATCCGCCATCCAGCATCGGTTTACCGAGGCAAGGTAGAGGAAGAACTTGACGGAGAGAGGGGCCGCTGATTTCCAGATGAGCCGCCAGTGATTGGAGAAAGTGGAGCCAGTGAACAAGGCGTTATAACAGGAGGATGCGGAGTAAATACCACTCTCCGTCCAGCGCTAGGAGATAGTATCAGGATCCTGGGAGAGGACGATGGTCTGCAGTTGGCGCCATAGGTCAAAGTACTCAAGGGCGGCAGCCGGGCTGAGGTGACCATGAATGTCGCTGATCCACAAGCGATCCTGAAGGTCCGAGGCAACAGTGCGCGAGTGACGGCGTCGGCTCGGAACCAGGGCAGTGAGGCTTGGGGCAAGCTCAGAGATAGAGTGTCCGTGGAGCCATTTGTCAGTCCAGAAGCGGCAAGTGAGGCCGTTGCCTAGGGCCCAAGTCGTCGAAGCGCGGAAGAACCGGAGGGCCTCCGGATCCGAGGGCGGCTGAAGATGAGACCACGGCCGAGAAGGGTCAGATGCATGGAGCCAAAGCCAGCGCACACGAAGGGAGATGCCGTTGCGGTGTAGATCGTGAATTCCGAGTCCACCAAGTTCGATCGGACGGCAAACGCGTGCCCAGCTAACAAGGCAGGAGCCAGAGCGGGCATCTTTTCGCCCATGCCAAAGGAAGTCTCGGATGATCTTATTTGCTTTCTTGAGGATTGGTGGAGACAGAGACATGGCCAGCAGGACATGGACGGGCATGGCCATGAGGACTTGCCGGACCAGGGCAAGCCGTTCGCCGTGCGAGAGGAGGGCAGCTTTCCAGGTGGCCAGCTTGCGCAGCAGCTTGTCAATGAGGGGTAACAAGCTGGTGACTGGCGCCTTGCGGAGTGAGAGGGGGAGGCCAAGGTAATGGATCGGGAAGGCCACCACCGGGCAGGACAGGGAGGAGCCCACGGTCTGAGAGACATCCGGGGTGCACTGAATAGGAGTCGCCGCGCATTTGGCGAAATTGGTGCGCAGCCCGGACACCGCCCCGAAGAAATCCAGGAGTGAACTAACAGTAGCCAGCTCAGAAGGATCTGGGTGGCAGAAAATGACCACATCGTCCGCAAAGAGAGAAATGCTCGATGCAGCCATCCTGTCAGTGAGGCGCCGAATGATGCCCGAGGTCACCGCATGCTGCAAGAGCGAGTTGAGGGCATCGATTACAAGAACGAAGAGCATAGGTGAAACGGGGTCGCCTTGTCGAAGGCCTTGGCAGTGGAGAAT
>NC_041386.1:713625243-713676767 GCF_002162155.2 Triticum dicoccoides | reverse complement strand
CACCATTAATCATCACTCGAGTAGAGGCCGTGGATATGAGGATGGAAATCCACTCACACCAACGTGGCCCGAAGCCAAGGTGCTGAAGGATCTGAAGAAGAAACGGCCATGAAACGGAGTCGAAGGCGCGGGCGATATCCAGCTTGAGGAGGACTCGGGGGAGCCGGAGTCGATGGAGTTGCCGAGCTGTTTGCTGGACAAGGAGGAAGTTGTCATAAACACTCCGTCCCGCAATGAAGGCGCTTTGGTTGGAGGAGACCATTTCACCAAGTCTAGGAGCCATCCACAAGGAGAGAACCTTGGCAAATAACTTGGCGACGATGTGAATAAGACTGATAGGGCAGTAATCAAACAACGTGGCAGCATCGGGCTTCTTGGGGATCAGAGTGATCAGGGCCTCGTTCAATCTTTGGAACGCCTGACCGTTGAGAGAGTAGAGCTTGTCGAAGACCGCGCACAGGTCGTGCTTGATGATATCCCAGCAAGAGCGAAGAAATTCAGCGGTGAATCCATCCGGGCCTGGCGCCTTGCCCGAAGGGAGCTTTTTGATCGCTTCCCAAATTTCATCAGAGGTGAAGGGAGCCTCGAGATCACTCAGAAGAAAGGAAGGGTGGCCGATGGCCTGCAGATTAAGCGTGATAGTACGTCCTTCTTGAGATCCGTGGACGGCGGAGAAGTGATCGAACGCGGCGCGCGCAAGGTCGACCTCACCAGAAACCCGCCTCCCATTGACGGCGAGGTCGATGATCGTGTTCTTCTTTGCGCGGTGTGAAGCATGGATCTTGGAGAAGGCCGAGGACGCCTCCCCTTCTTTGAGCCAGCGCAGACGCAGGCGCTGACGCACAAGGGAGCGATGAAGGGACGCGAGGCCGAGGCTAGTGACTTGAGCAGCCGAAAAACTAGCCTGACGATCAAAAAAACATATGTCTCACGTTGGATCCCCGAAAGGGGTCGCTAAACAGGTTGCGCCAGCAAGGCGCCATTGCTCCAGGTCGTATCTGATTGAGGCGATGATGTCGCTGGCGCTCGGCTGCTTTCTCTTGAAGGTGCAACAGTTACGCTCCAGCCAAATGCGCCAAGAAATTAGGGCGGTGAGAGACAGAATCCCTCTCCGGTGGCCCGACTCCGTCTTGCTTGCGATCATGGCCACCATCTCCGTGGTCGCGCTGGGCGGTGACCAGTCTGCAGGGCACAGGGCGGCACATCCCTTCCATGCCGCTGCACATTGCCATACTTCTCTGGCGACCGTGCACTCCCAGAAGAGGTGCACCGATGACTCAAGGTTCCAATTGTAGAGTTGGCAGAAGTAGGCGTTTTCCCAGCCCCGTCGTTGCAACCGATCGTTGCACCACAGCCGGTTGTGGTGCAGGAGCCAGCAGAAGAACATCACTTGCCCCGTTGCCCAGGCCTTCTAGATGAGACATTTGAGCTCCGAGCGCGCCTGGCTTGAAAACGGCATGGCGTAGGCCGCGCGCGCGGAGTACTCGGCGCCGCCCGCCGTCCAGCAGATTTCGTCGCGCCAGGGCCCATCGAGTGTGATGCGCGCCGCTCTGATGAGCCTGAGCAGCAGAACGAGTTGCGGCAGGATGTTGGCGACGTTGCCATGTCTCATGTCGTGGATCCACTTGTCCTCATGGAGCGCTGCTGCCACCGTCCGGTGCTTGCGGATGGAGTGGGTGAAGTTGAACACATCATTACCGAAGAATCAGACCATGACAGGCTGTTAATCCGAGTCTCAGCGGCACAGGCTACTAATGAAAGGAATAAAGCTTTTGAATTCAGATACGAGGAACCGTGGACACCGCATGAGCAATATGAGGCTGCTCCCAATGAACCGGTGTTTAGATGGGGTGCTAAGCATATTAAATAGCTTAGCAACCAAACTCCCCAATGCATAAGTGCTTAGCTTCTTGTAGCTAAGCTCTCTTCATTTAATGATTTAGCTACTAAACTCTCTCATGCATTGGTGAGTTTGCTTCATTTAAATGTTTTTCCTAGGTTTGCACGCTTGGCATTGGTTCTTTCTGGAGTCACCAAACCCATCTGTCTCCTCTTAATTGTCTTGCCACATCAGATTTTTTGTCTACATGACATGCTTAGCACCCGTACAAGGTGAAGCATTGGGAGGGGCCTGATGCTATGGTGACTGCTGCATGGCATGCAGCCAATCACGGGCCGCCCGGAGCTTAACTGTTAACTGCCAGGTTAGGCGCTGTAGCGCCCGACATGCAGCAGCGGGGCCGTGATGTATTTGGTTCCATCCGGCGGTGAATAAGAACTTTCTTAAAGGCGCAGCTGCTAGATGCAAAAGAAAGATCGCTGAGTAGAGACTACATGCAATAGGTGAAGGACATCGAGGGTCAGCTCCATGACATGTATGAACGTGAATAGATTTATTATAACAACGTTGAAGGATAGATTGGCTGCAATGGGGTGACCAAAATACCATGGCTTACATTGGTTCATACGATAGGATTATTATAGGAATAGAAAACTTATAGGAAATGAGTTGATATTTATCTTAAATCTTACGAGTAGGAATAGGAAAAGAGATGTGATTTGGTTCACAACATAAGGATTTTTCCATTGAATCTAGGCTCATATTTATTTTCCTATGAAATGTGAAGGATAGAGACCAATAGGAATAGGAATAAATAACAAAACAAAAGGGTCAAGGTCTTCATATTTCATAGTCTTTGGGAGGCATTCGAACAACGAGAGAATACCACGGGAGTCATAGAACATGCACAAGACGACCAGTTTGGTGCATAAACTTGCAAAACACGTGTTTCTAGTCATCGAACTTGTGCGGGCGTGCAAATACTGTCAAAACATGGTGAACATTTTTAAATATAAATTTGAAAATGTCTTTTCAAAAACACGTGCAAATACATATTTTTAGTGGTAGGTCTTTTTTTACATGGTACACACTTTTTTTTACTTTTTTATCATGTTTTCTAAAAATTGAATAAAATATTTTTACTTTTCATGAAACATATTTTTAAGCACATGATTTTATAAATGTCCTGAATTTTTTTTGAATAGTAAGATTTTTTTTACAAATTACATGAAATTTTTTAAATTATCATGAATATTTTTTGAAATTACATATTGTTTTTGGTAAACTTGTGAAAATTTTAAATGTAACATATACTTTTAATGGTATGAGCATTTTTTCAAAAGTGTGCGAATAATTTTGTTACATTGTATTAACATTTATTAAATGTTTAAATAAGGTAATTTTAAAATATATGTATTTGGAATATTTTAAAATACACAAAAGAAAAAATATAAAAAGAAACGGAAGAGAAAACATGTGTCCATGCACCAGATCGCGGCAGTCCGAGTTGTGTCGTGCATTGTGTCTGTCCTAACAAGGGGAGCGCTGCATGGTATGCGTCAATAGGAATTGCTTTAAGCAATAATATAGACCAGCTCTAACAGCCTCCTCAACATGTGATATTCATCACACATCACACAAACTATAGCCAAATTGTCGGCATGTTGCGGGCCGACAAGCTCCATCACAGGTGACCGATGGCTGCTACTGACAAGAATCCAAAGATGTGTCCTTGTTGTGCGGAAACACAACCCAACTCACCAAACTAGCCACCCAGCCTATTCCAGTTCGATAGCCACCTCTAGCCCGAGCCACTGACGACGGTGACCCACTTGTCAGCATGCTTCTTGATTGTTCAATCTCAAGCTGTTTTCAAGTGGCTCGTTGTTGAGTTGGAGGAATGTATGCAACATTGAGAATCAAAAAATAACTAGGCTAATGATTCCAGTCAACTGACTAGCGGAGCCTCTAGCCTGAGACACTGACCGGTCGCAAGCGAATTGTTGGCTATGTTTGATCAAATGACGGATTTGGGCCCCACACTTTCCCTCATCCTTATTTTCCAGCCTCTTGAGAATTTTTGACCATATATATGTTCCTTCTCCTTCCTTCCACGGAGTGCTTCGCCTTCATTGTCTGTAGCACACGAGCTCTCGCCTCTCCCCTGCCAAGACGCGGCCGGCGCTTGCAGCCGACGTCATATATATAGATCCGCAGACGCTTGGACAAGTTTTAGCTGGAACTGGTGTCTATGGGTGCCGCGACGGCGAGATGCTGGAACCACCTAGACGCCTTTGCTGCAACCATGTGTGCATCTGCTGGAACAGGTCGGTGGCAAAGCTGGAACCGTGACAGGGAGATGCTACACCCGGCAACGGTGGTTGCTACGGCTGGTGTCAGGCAAAGCTGCGAAGGGCATCGACAAAAGATGCAACCGGGCACTGGCAGAGCTGCAACCAACTTCTACAAAAGTTGTGATGGCGGCAACGGGGTGAGCCGAGTGCTACAACCGGCAATGATGATTGCTATACTACCGTTACCTTAAATGCTTTTTTTTAGGGTTAACGTTGCCGCTTTATTTAATCAAATGCGTTCGGAATCTCATCCGAGATTACATCAAGCACACAGTCTGGGGTAGTCCCCAACCAAACCTTACAAAGTTCATCACCCACACCAACTCTAGCTAACTTATGCCGGCAACATTAGCGGAACGGCGAACCCAAGAGACTCTAAAATCGGAGAAAGATGCAAGAATCGTTTTGATCTCCTGTATCCATGGCCCTGCACTGGACAACTCCTTGTGTTGATTCTGCAACATGTTTACAACATTTTGAGAGTCAATCTCAACATGTACCTTATCAGCGTTGAGTTCTTTCGCCACTTGAAGTTCAATGCTGCAACCAGTCAACCGTGCACCCTTTCAGCCACAGGTATGTATGTTTGGCACGCGTGCGCCTGACCGCACGCACACGCATGGACGCACGACAATCTGCCGAATAACTACGCTTCATGTGTGAGCACTGACCGTTGGATCATACGGCTTCGCACCCACAGGTATGTATGTTTGGCACGCGTGCGCCCGCCCGCCCGCACGGACGCACGAGACCGGCGTCTCAGCATTGTGCATTTGGCTGCACGCACGCGAGGAGGGCTAAATATATAAGCTATCCCGCGCGGAGGGAGATCGGCGACCAACAGAACAGAAGAAGGACGCGAGCGAGACCCGAGGAGAGCCGAGAGCTGCAGCGTCCGGCGTCCCCCGCCGACGCCGACGTCGCCGCCACCGTCACCCAGAACCCCTCCTCCGCACGCCCCTGCCACCAGGTATCCATCCCCATCACCCACACCTTCTTCTCCCTTCCCCGCCGGCCACAACGCAGCTTTCTTGCTTTCTTGCAAACTTATCTTCTCGCTCGTGGTGCAGCGCCCCGGGCCCCGGCTATGGCGCTAGTGCCTGTGGCTGCGCGCTCGTCTTTCTTCAAGGAGCTGTGGGAGGCTCTACTGGAGGTACTCTGGGACGAGGTCAAGGAACAGGCAAAAATGCTAGACATACAAAGACTTACACGCTTTTACACGCTCCTTCCATCTAACAACCAATCATAAACCTCTCCCCCCCTGATTTTCAGGGGGATGACCGCCCCACTTACCTATTGACCAATCAAGATTAACCATCCTGTAAAAGCCTGTAAATCGTTTGTACATGTAGCATTGCCGAGGAACAGGCGATGGAGCGCTGCCTCCGCTACCTGTACCACAAGTTCCTCGAGCGCGAGGAGCCTCCACCCGCGCCCCTCCTGGATTTCGCGCAGTTCTTGGTCGCCGACGGCGACACGGCGGCCGAGACAGCAGTCTTCGGGCCCCGCCCGGGGCCCCCCTTCCGCTTGGGCGACGGGAACCCCCGTCCCGGATTCCTATTCCTCCTCCTCGACGGCGAAGTCCGCCAGCGGCCTCCGCCCACCAGCGGAGCAATCGGCGTCTCAGGGTGGACACGGTCCGGGCCGGTCCGGTCCCGGTCCGAGCCGTCGTTTGGACCGGCCGCCGGCGGTCCGGGCCGGACCGGACCGAGCAGTGCAGCGGTCCTGATTTCACGGACCGGACCGGCAGGCGCGAAGCTCGGTGCGGACCGGCGGTCCTCACGGTCCGGCGACATCCAGTCACTGCCATGTGGGTCCAGCGTGGCGGAGGGGTGGTCGGAGAAGAAGCAGGGTGGCCGGAGCCGGAGAAGACGCTCCTGATGCACGGCGGCGCGAGGGAGAGGCAAGGAAGAGAGAGGGAGCGGCTCGGCTACGCGGGGTAGACGAGGAGCAGCCGCGCGAGGGCACGGCGGCGCGAGGCGGAGGGGGCCGGTGCCGGGGAGAGGGAGGCGAGGGAGGGGGGGGCGCGTAGGGGAGAGAAGAAGCTGCCTGATGGCGCAGCCGCGCAGGGGAGAGGGAGGCGAGGGAGAGAGGAAGCTCGCAAGCTAGGTCACGCACGCACGAGGCACGACTATATGGGTTGGGCTCTCCTGATTAGCTGTATATTGGGCTGGGCCTTCGGTCCTCCGAGCTGGACCGAGCTTTCAGCGGACCGGACCGACCGAATTTCGGTCCTGTTTGCGTGGACCGGACCGGCCATATTATTTAGCGAGCCAGGACCGCACGGTCCGGGCCAGAACGAGCCGCGAGCCGGGCCGAAAGCCCGCTCGTCACGTCCACCCTGATCGGCGTCGACCATGTCCCGATCCGCGATTCATTCTTCTACCCATCCGACGCGGAGCGGTACGCCGTCCCGGTCTTCGCGCGGACAGCGCCGCGCCTCGGCCCGGTCCTCGGCTGCGGCGCCTCGCCGCTCTCGCCTCCGCGGCCCCCGAGGTCCGTCCTTGTGCTTCCTCCTCCGCCGCCGCCGCCGTCAAGCGGCCCGACGCCGCCGCCCTCCGTCCCCGGCGCTCACCCGATCGGTCCTGCCGCGTCGACGGCTGCTGTGGTGCCGGGTTTCCTCTCCCGGCACTGGCACTGGCTTGCCCTCGGGGTCGCGGCCGCGGCCGTGGTGGCGCTCGTCGTCTTCGCGCGGAGGCGGTCCCAGTGCCGGCGCCGGGCGGCGGAGGAGGAAGCCCGCCGCGGCTCCACGGAGGGGACCGACGGGACCAGCTAGAACCGCCGGCAGCGAGATGCCGGCCGTTACACAGGCCAGGAGCCAGGAGACGCCGGGCCCCCATGGGCCATAGGGAGGGCCCATCCGGCCCAGTTACTTTCCAAGTTTTTTGTTTCTAGTCGAACCATGCCTGATACATTTGATAGTGTCAGCGTATTCTTTGTTTCTTGATATACTTCTGGAACTTTCATTTTTGCGCTTCGGCTGGATTATACTAGTATACAGTACATCGTTTAAACCGCAACAAAGTATTTTTGTGTCCAGCTTTTTTGGTCAAGTTTTCTTTGTTATGGAGCTACTAGAGATATTTCGTTACTTTCTTCATCAACAAAGTAAGTTGAAGCAGAAACTGCCAAACCAAATGCTCATGCAATACGGAAACCCAGCTGATGGCTATAACATTATATTCCATAACACAGGTTTATCAGCAGATTAACGGAAATGTTAACACCCACACGTGTGGGCGTTCACCATCTGGAACACACGCAACGATCATCGTTGGGGACTTTGTGCACGAATCTTGGCACAATCCGGTTGTTTTTCTGCGCCACGTAGGACGAGCCGCGTGTGCGGTGTGCGAGACCGGTCGCGCGCACGTTGGTTGCCCTTCCGCGGTCAGCGGTTGCCACTCGGGGGCGTGCGGTGTAACCGCTATGCGCCCGCACGCCACGCGCCGACCGTGGTTGTCGTCAAACACGTCGCGCACCTCTTCCCCCTCTCCCTCACGGTGCCATTTACTGACCCCTGCAGTTGCTGGCACAACCCACTTAGCTTTCCAAACCATATGAGGAGAAGGCGAGGGGAGAAGGCGACGGCGGAGGCGGAAGAATCGACGGTGTTCGCGGCCGTCAGTGGTGCTCGCCGGAACAGAGCGGCTTCGCCGGAGCGCCTGCGGATTGAAGGTAATGCTCGCTCCAACTCTCACAATCCCTTCCTGCATTTCCCCCCCCTTCCCTCCCTGTTCGATTCCTCGCTCGAGATTCATCGAGATTCAGGCGATTTGGCGGTGCGTCGACGTTCCCGCCGGCGGCGAAGTCCTGTGCGCTAGCCGTTTTCGGTGGCACTGGGCAGTTTTGTGGACGCCGCGGCAGCGCCCTCGTCGGGGTGGTTATGCCTGTCCAGAGACACGTACTAGTTGGGCCTTGGGATTGGGCAGGTGTCTGCCGGTTTGTTAGTTGCGCATTGGTTCGAATTGGTGTTTGCAATCAGTTCGGGGGAGAACTTTGAGGTTGAATTTGAAGTCATTGTAGTTGCCATTGAACCCTAGATCTAGTTAGTTGTTTTTGAAACTGCATTATGAGGCAAACGTGGTAGTTCTGATTAGCTATCATGAATGTATGGCAACTACCTTCCTGAATGAATGCGACAATTGCCACAAATGTGCTCCATGCGGCAACTAACTTACAGAAATGACTGTGATAGTTGCCACAATCAAGCTTTCCCATGCGGCAACCAAATTATTGAATGACTGTGATAGTTGCCACACACATGCTCTTCCATGTGGCAACTAATTTGCTGAATTACTGTGATAGCAGCCAGAAACAATTTGTTTCATTGTGGCAACTAATTTTCCTAAATGATTTGTGATAGTTGCCACAATGTATGAATGGTAAAGTGTAGTAAATCGGTAGTTAATGCAAGTTTCAGCAACCAACTACACTGGACGGCAACTAACGTGCACATCAATTGTACCTGTTGCCACATGGACAATATATTCTTCTGGGAAATAGAATGTGAACACACTGTGTCTGTTGCCATACCGTAGACAGGAAAATGTGGCAAACTGGCTGCATAACATGGCAACCAATTTTGCACATCAAATTGTATCATATGCCATACATATGCTTTCCCTGTGGCAATTTTCTGTCCGACCACAACATGTCTGTTGCCATGTTACAGTCAGTACAATGTGGCAAAATCATTATACTGCAGACGCAATTTTTGTGTTTTTGCCACAATGACTTGCGATATTTGAACACATTGTGGCAATTTTCAGGTTCTTTGATTACATGTTTTTCATCGCTTTTTTGTATTACGTGTTGCATTTTTAACATGGCAATTCAACCCTAGCACATTTTTGCCGCTCAACAGATGGCATTTCATTAGTGTATTTTTAGGACAGGGTGTGAGCTGCCACATCTTAGTTTTTGTGATGTGTAGGATTTTGAGACTATCTATCGTACTATCTTTGGCTAACATGGCAACTTCAACATTTTGTTTTCAAGTGCATTTACGATATGTACACTTTTTTTTGGAAAATGCAACCAATGTGCTTACTTGCCACGTTTATGTTTTCGACAATCACAGGAGGGATGCGTGTGTGTTCACTAGTTGACATTTTCTATTAGGTGGCAACTGCTTACCTCTTTGCATTTTTGTTTCCACTGTGACAATTTGGTCTGTTCCTATCTCAGCAGAATGGCTCGTGGCGATCAGCAAAATGATGACGATGATTTCATGGATCCACCACGGCATAATCGGGCAGCTGGACGGAGAAAAGAGGGTGATGAGGTAACTGTCCACACCCCCCCTCCCCCCTCCTACTGCTTATGTTTCTGGATGCCACCTCGAGCTTTGCAGTCGTCTGTCATGAACTAAAATTTCATGACAGTGCAAAACATGGCACCAACCGATCCCTTTTTGTCTGTCTTTTGCAGAAGAAGAAACGTATTCGCAACAGAGCCTCCCAAGAATGACTGATTATGTTGACTGACAGATTTACCGACGATCAGAAAGGAGCTGCTGCTGAGATGGGTATGCGGGCTCTGATGAACGTCCGGTGCACGAATCTTTTCAACCCTGTATGCAACTGGCTTGGTGAGATTTACGACCCTGCCTCCAGGGAGTTTGTGATTCCGGGACGTGGAAGACTACCGTTGAACGAGGAATCCGTGTTCTGCACTTTGGGTGTGCCTCGTGGACAGATGAGAGTCCCGTACGAGGTCAATAACGAGATCGAGGAAGCGCTGTTCCCCCGTTTGTTTCCTGGGTTAGAATCCATGCCGAACACGTCTGTACTGGCAGATTCGCTGTAGGCAATGACGACCCACGGAGATGTTTTTAAGATGAAGCTACTCATGTATCTCATCTCAGCTGTTTTTGCGTCGACCACTTCTCTTCGGCCAAGCAACAAATGCTTCCCCATCCTGGTGAATGGTCCATCCTTACTAATTTATTTTTCCTACAATGTATTTGGATCCGATGTCATGTGTAAAGCTAGTCACTGCCGGTGCTTTTTGATGTTTTTTTTTATTTGAATTCTGATGCGGCAACTCGTTGCCTTGAAAATCTTGTGCGGTGCAGGCGAAACTGAAAGATGTGAAGAACATGAACTGGTGTAAGTTCATAGCTGACATCCTGCACCATGCATTCTCAAGCAAGATGTACCAAAAGGGTTGTCGACTGCATTTAATGGTATTTTTTTACCAGTCTTATTTTGTGAACACTCTTTTTTAACACCCTTTCATTCATGCATGGCAACCTGATCATAACAAGATGGCAACTGCTATAATGACAATATGGCAACTGCATAATGACAGTATGGAAACTGCTATCATATTATGATGGCAACTGCCATCATGACAATATGGAAACTACCATTACACTATGATGGCAATTAGCACATAAATATGGCAATTAGCACATACATATTAGTACAATGACAATATGGCAACTGATATTTTCTCTCTTATTAAAATTGTTGTACATCAGCTCATGTATGTCGACTGTCTTGATCTGTCCACCATGGATTTCACTGGGACAGGAGGCCCGCCTCATTGATGTCTACTACACAACCTTCTTCTTGTAGACGTTGTTGGGCCTGCAAGTGGATGACCTAAGGTTTATCAATCCGTAGGAGGCGTAGGATGAAGATGGTCTCTCTCAAACAACCCTGCAACCAAATAACAAAGAGTCTCTTGTGTCCCCAACACACCCAATACAATGGTAAATTGTATAGGTGCACTAGTTCAGTGAAGAGATGAAGATACAAGTGCAAAATAGATAGTAGTTAAAGGTTTTTGTAATCTGAAATAATAAAAACAGCAAGGTAACAAGTGGTAAAAGTGAGCGTAAACGGTATTGCAATGATAGGTAACAAGGCCTAGGGTTCATACTTTCACTAGTGCAAGTTCTCTCAATAATAATAACATAGATAGATCATATAACAAGCCCTCAACATGCAACAAAGAGTCACTCCAAAACCACTAATAGCGGAGAACAAACGTAGAGATTATGGTCGGGTACGAAACCACCACAAAGCTATTCTTTCAGATCGATCTATAAAAGAGTTCGTACTAGAATAACACCTTAAGACACAAATCAACCAAAACCCTAATGTCACCTAGATACTCCATTGTCACCTCAAGTATCCGTGGGCATGATTATACGATATGCATCACACAATCTCAGATTCATCCAACCAACATAAAAGTACTTCAAAGAGTGCCCCAAAGCTACTACCGGAGAGTCAAGAACGTGTGCCAACCCCTATGCATAGGTTCCCAATGTCATGAAACCCGCAAGTTGATCACCAAAACATACATCAAGTGGATCGCAAGACATACATCAAGTGTTCTCATAAAAGACTCAATCCGATAAGATAACTTCAAAGGGGAAACTCAATTCATCACAAGAGAGTAGAGGGGGAGAAACATCATAAGATCCAACTACAATAGCAAAGCTCGGGATACATCAAGATCGTGCCATAAAGGGAACACGAAAGAGAACACGAGAGAGAGAGATCAAACACATAGCTACTAGTACATACCCTCAGCCCCGAGGGTGAACTATTCCCTTCTCGTCATGGATAGCACCGGGATGATGAAGATGGCCTCCGATGATGGGATCCCCCTCCGGCAGGGTGCCGGAACAGGGCCCCGATTGGTTTTCGGTGGCTACAGAGGCTTTCGGCGGCGGAACTCCCGATCTAGGTTCTGTTCTGGAAGTTTTAGGGTACGTAGGTATATATGGGTGCAAGGAGTACCTCGGTGGAGCTACGGGGGCCCCACGAGGCAGGGGGGCGCGCCCAGGGGGGAGGGCGCGCCCCCCACCCTCGTGGGCACCTCCCGTATCTTCTGACGTGGGGTCCAAGTCCATCAGGTGGGTTTCCTTCCAAAAATAACTTCTCCAGTTGATTTCGTTCCGTTTTGACTCCATCCGATATTCCTTTTCCTCGGAACACTGAAATAGGCATAAAACAACAAATCTGGGTTGGGCCTCCGGTTAATAGGTTAGTCCCAAAAATAATATAAAAGTGGATAATAAAGCCCAATATTGCCTAAAACAGTAGATAAAGTAGCATGGAGCAATCAAAAATTATAGATACGTTGGAGACGTATCACTCCTACGCACAAGTTTGCTGTTTGTGCGTGGACTATCAACGATGTCAAGGCTGTGCTTGCCGCAGACAGGGTAACTGATACCAAATATGGAAAATTGCAGGTTAGTTCTGGTTTCTTTCTCCACAGGGCATGCTCACAAATTTGACATGAGGCAACCGTATGTTGTTCATAAGAGATGACTACCTTTGTTATCCATGGCTTTCTGCGTATTGTATCCATGTCTCACTCCATATGGCAACCCTTTCATTTGTGCTGAAACTTACATTCTCTCTCTTACATCCTAGCTGTTTTTTTGTTTTTTTACAGCTGATGGCCAAGCATGCTATAGACTACAGCGTGTTTGGGGGGCCTCAAAACTTTGGAAAGTGGATGGACGTGCACTCAGCTCCGTCTTGCCCTACTGAGGTAATCAAAATATCTATATCTATTTGTTGCCTTGGATTATTTTGATGTCACGCAAGTGACTATATTATGGGGTGGTTATTTCTCCTTCTTTGTTTCGTGCACAGGCGAGGGCACCTGTTGAGCATCTAATTGGGCAGTTTGCATCTGGAATGACCGGCTTGCTCGGGAAGTTGGTTGAGGGGTGGAAGACTCTTAGTGGCTCTGACAGCGACGCTGTTGCGAGGCAGTTCACTTCGTTTGTCCTAGAACGGACACATCGGCCAACTAGTTGCCGTGGCCGGTACGACTACAACAGTTCCCAAGAGCTCGCTGACACACAAGATGAACTAGGTGGAGACGCTGGTATCAACAAGGATGACGATGATGACACGGATAACACGGAAGAGGAAACCGATGATGATGAACACGCTGAAGTTCGTGCAGGTGCTAACAAGGGGAAGGATGCACCATATGTCCTCCCACCGGAGAAAGTCAAAGAACGTACGGCTGCGAGAGGCGAGGGGGTGTTGCCATCAAAGAGGGGGAGGGCTCCAGAGGATGTTGGGCAGGGTTCTCCTGGCAAGAGGTCTAGGACTGATCCCGTAGCTGCCAGGAGGAGGTTCGACTTAAATTTTAGTTTTTGCTTTGTCCATATTTTTTCGAACAGAATGATCCCTTTTTGCACTTTATTTTACTAAGTGCGGCAACGAGTTTGCTGTCTGAAAATTGCCACCTTTTTTTCCTCCAACTTACACGTGCAGGGAGGCGACAGCTGGTGGACGAGCAGTTACGAAGAAACATGCACCAACGCCAACCCGTGCTTCTTCTCGGTTGAACAAAGGTGCCCCCATTGCTGGTGACACCCATTCCACCAGGTCATCTCCTCGTACGACGACGTCCAACACCGGGGATCCTGTCGTGTTGCCAGACCTGAGAAAGCCAGCCAAGAAGTAGGTTTTCCATGCGCTTTCATTGACATAGTGCTATATTTTTTGATTTTTCAATGCATCCGATCAGCTTGTCACATGGGCTTCTGTCATCATCCCCATATGGCAACTGCTGTTTTTCAAAATGATTCTCCTTCCCTTTTATGAGTGCATGGCAACTCCTACTTGTTTTTACATTGCAACTGCTATCTAGGCCAAATGGCAACTCTTTACTTTACCTACATGGCAACTGCCATCTTTTCCATTGGCTTGTGTGCTCATCCCATACCTAGTTTTGAAATTGCATTACTGGCAGATCAAACATTTTTTAGCATTCTTCAAGTTGGCCAACATGGCAACTGTTGTTGGATTTGCATGGCAATTGCTAACTATGTCACATGGCAACTCATATTCCCCTTACATGGCAACTCCTAGCTTTTCCACTTATTTTTTCATTTTTTAGATTTCTACCATGGAAAAATATTCTTTGTTCATTTTTAACACCTTTTTCATGCGCTTTCCCTTTTTGCAGGGTGAAGAAGACTACTGCACATGTGGTCAAGCATACCATTAGGGACCCACTCGAACGTCTTCATTCAAAGTTGTCAACAGGTGGCAACTCAGATGTTCATGAGGCGCCAGGCAACAAAACTGCTGCTGCACCGCCAACTGTTCCCACTAACTCTGACGCAAGTGGCCGACCATCTCCACCTGCTGCAGATGTGCTGCCTAGAACAACGGGCCTCCGTACATCGGGGAGTGACGACTCGGTATCTGCCAGGACCGCTAAAATATTGCCCACTCTACTGGCAATGAAGGATGCTGCTGTGAGCCACGCCACCCCATCAGGAAGTGTTGAAGTGGATGTTGGAAATATGCCCTAGAGGCAATAATAAAAGTATTATTATTATATTTCCTTGTTCATGATAATTGTCTTTTATTCATGCTATAACTGTATTATCTGGAAATCGTAATACACGTGTGAATACATAGACCACAATATGTCCCTAGTGAGCCTCTAGTTGACTAGCTCGTTGTGATCAACAGATAGTCATGGTTTCCTGGCTATGGACATTGGATGTCGTTGATAACGGGATCACATCATTAGGAGAATGATGTGATGGACAAGACCCAATCCTAAGACTAGCACAAAAGATCGTGTAGTTCATTTGCTAGAGCTTTGCCAATGTCAAGTATCTCTTCCTTCGACCATGAGAGCCTGTAACTCCTGGATACCGTAGGAGTGCTTTGGGTGTATCAAACGTCACAACGTAACTGGGTGACTATAAAGGTGCACTACAGGTATCTCCGAAAGTATCTATTGTTTTATGCGGATCGAGACTGGGATTTGTCACTCCGTGTAAACGGAGAGGTATCTCTGGGCCCACTCGGTAGGACATCATCATATGCGCAATGTGACCAAGGAGTTGATCACGGGATGATGTGTTACGGAACGAGTAAAGTGACTTGCCGGTAACGAGATTGAACAAGGTATTGGATACCGACGACCGAATCTCGGGCAAGTAACATACCGATAGACAAAGGGAATTGAATACGGGATTGATTAAGTCCTTGACATCGTGGTTCATCCGATGAGATCATCGTGGAACATGTGGGAGCCATCATGGGTATCCAGATCCCGCTGTTGGTTATTGACCGGAGAACGTCTCGGTCATGTCTACATGTCTCCCGAACCCGTAGGGTCTACACACTTAAGGTTCGATGACGCTAGGGTTATAAAGGAAGTTTGTATGTGGTTACCGAATGTTATTCGGAGTCCCGGATGAGATCCCGGACGTCACGAGGAGTTCCGGAATGGTCCGGAGGTAAAGATTTATATATGGGAAGTCCTATTTTGGCCACCGGAAAATGTTCGGGATTTTTCGGTATTGTACCGGGAAGGTTCTAGAAGGTTCCGGAGTGGGGCCCACCTGCATGGGGGGACCCACATGGACGTGGGTAGTGGGGGCAAGGCCCCACACCCCTGGTCAAGGCGCACCAAGATCCCCCCTTAGAAGGAATAAGATCATATCCCGAAGGGATAGGATCAAGATCCCTAAAAAGGGGGGATAACAATCGGTGGGGAAGGAAATGATGGGATTTCTTTCCTCCCACCTTGGCCAACGCCCCAATGGACTTGGAGGGCAAGAAACCAGCCCCTCCACCCCTATATATAGTGGGGAGACGCATGGGAGCTTCAGACGAAGTTCTGGCGCAGCCCTCCCCCTCTCCCAAGTCGTCCTCCTCTCCCGTGGTGCTTGGCGAAGCCCTGCTGGATTGCCACGCTCCTCCATCACCACCACGCCGTTGTGCTGCTGTTGGATGGAGTCTTCCTCAACCTCTCCCTCTCTCCTTGCTGGATCAAGGCGTGGGAGACGTCACCGGGCTGTACGTGTGTTGAACGCGGAGGTGCCGTGCGTTCGGCACTTGATCATCGGTGATTTGAATCACGAAGAGTACGACTCCATCAACCCCGTTCACTTGAACGCTTCCGCTTAGCGATCTACAAGGGTATGTAGATGCACTCTCCTTCCCCTCGTTGCTGGTCTCTCCATAGATAGATCTTGGTGATACGTAGGAAAATTTTGAATTTCTGCTACGTTCCCCAACAGTGGCATCATGAGCTAGGTCTATTGCGTAGATTCTTTGCACGAGTAGAACACAAAGTAGTTGTGGGCGTTGATGTTGTTCAATATGCTTACCGTTACTAGTCCAATCTTGTTTCGACGGTATTGTGGGATGAAGCGGCCCGGACCGACCTTACACGTACTCTTACGTGAGACAGGTTCCACCGATTGACATGCACTTGGTGCATAAGGTGGCTAGCGGGTGCCAGTCTGTCCCACTTTAGTCGGAACGGATTCGATGAAAAGGGTCCTTATGAAGGGTAAATAGCAATTGGCATATCACGTTGTGGTTTTGCGTAGGTAAGAAACGTTCTTGCTAGAAACCCATAGCAGCCACGTAAAACATGCAAACAACAATTAGAGGACGTCTAACTTGTTTTTGCAGGGTATGCCATGTGATGTGATATGGCCAAAAGGATGTGATGAATGATATATGTGATGTATGAGATTGATCATGTTCTTGTAATAGGATTCACGACTTGCATGTCGATGAGTATGACAACCGGCAGGAGCCATAGGAGTTGTCTTTATTTATTGTATGACCTGCGTGTCATTGAAGAACGCCATGTAAACTACTTTACTTTATTGCTAAATGCGTTAGTCATAGAAGTAGAAGTAGTCGTTGGCGTGACAACTTCATGAAGACACGATGATGGAGATCATGATGATGGAGATCATGGTGTCATGCCGGTGACAAGATGATCATGGAGCCCCGAAGATGAAGATCAAAGGAGCTATATGATATTGGCCATATCATGTCACTACTCTATTTGATTGCATGTGATGTTTATCATGTTTATGCATCTTGTTTACTTAGGACGACGGTAGTAAATAAGATGATCCCTTGCAAAAATTTAAGAAGTGTTCTCCCCTAACTGTGCACCATTGCTACAGTTCGTCGCTTCTAAGCACCACGTGATGATCGGGTGTGATGGATTCTTACGTTCACATACAACGGGTGTAAGACAGTTTTACACAGCGAAAACACTTAGGGTTAACTTGACGAGCCTAGCATGTACAGACATGGCCTCGCAACACGGAGACCGAAAGGTCGAGCATGAGTCGTATAGTAGATACGATCAACATGAAGATGTTCACCGATGATGACCAGTCCGTCTCACGTGATGATCGGACACGGCCTAGTTGACTCAGATCATGTAATCACTTAGATGACCAGAGGGATGTCTATCTGAGTGGGAGTTCATAAGATGAACTTAATTATCCTGAACATAGTCAAAAGACCTTTTGCAAATTATGTCGTAGCTCGCGCTTTAGTTCTACTGTTTTAGATATGTTCCTAGAGAAAATATAGTTGAAAGTTGATAGTAGCGATTATGCGAACAGTAGAAAGCTTATGTCCTTAATGCACTGCTCAGTGTGCTGAACCCCAAACGTCGTTTGTGGATGTTTCGAACATCGAACATACACGTTTTGATAACTACGTGATAGTTCAGTTAAATGGTTTAAGTAGAGGCACCAAAGACGTTTTCGAAACATCGCGGAACATATGAGATGTTTCGAGGGCTGAAATTGGGATTTCAGGCTCGTGCTCACGTCAAGAGGTATAAGACCTCCGACGATTCTCTTAGCCTGCAAACTAAGGGAGAAAATCTCAATCGTTGAGCTTGTGCTCAGATTGTCTGAGTGCAACAATCACTTGAATTGAGTGGGAGTTGATCTTCCAAATGAGATAGTGATGTTTCTCCAAAGTCATTGCCACCGAGCTGCTAGAGCTTCGTGATGAACTATAACATATCAGGGATAAATAAGATGATCCTTGAGGTATTCACGATGTTTGACACCGCGAAAGTAGAAATCAAGAAGGAGCATCAATTGTTGATGGTTGGTGAAACCACTAGTTTCAAGAAGGGCAAGGGCAAGAAGGGATACTTTATGAAACGGCAAATCAGCTGCTGCTCCAGTGAAGAAACCCAAGGTTGAACCCAAACCCGAGACTAAGTGCTTCTGTAATAAGGGGAACAGTCACTAGAGCAGAATTACCCTAGATACTTGGTAGATGAGAAGGCTGGCAAGGTCGATAGAAGTATATTGGATATACATTATGTTAATGTGTACTTTACTAGTACTCCTAGTAGCACCAGGGTATAAGATACCGGTTCGGTTGCTAAGTGTTAGTAACTCGAAATAAAAGCTACAGCATAAACGTAGACTAGCTAAAGGTGAGCTGACAATATGTGTTGGAAGTGTTTCCAATGTTGATATGATCAAGCATCGCACGCTCCCTCTACCATCGAGATTTGGTGTTTGCGTTGAGCATAGACATGATTGGATTATGTCTATCGCAATACGGTTATTCATTTAAAGAGAATAATGGTTACTCTATAATACCTTCAATGGTCTTGCACCTAAAATGAATGGTTCATTGAAATCTCGATCGTAGTGATACACATGTTCATGCCAAAAGATAGTAATGATAGTACCACCTATTTGTGGCACTGCCACGTAAGTCATATCGGTATCAAATGCATGAAGAAGCTCCATGTTGATGGATCTTTGGACTCACTCATTTTTGAAAAGTTTGAGACATGCGAACCATGTCTATTGGTATATATGCATGAAGAAACTCCATGCAAATGGATCGTTTGAACTCACTTGATTTTGAATCACTTGAGATATGCAAATCATACCACATGGGCAAGATGACTGAAAAGCCTCAGTTTCAGTAAGATGGAACAAGATAGCAACTTGTTGGAAGTAACACATTTTGATGTGTGTAGTCCAATGAGTGCTGAGGCATGCAGTGAATATCATTATGTTCTTACTTCACAGATGATTCGAGTAGATGTTGAATATATTTACTTGATGAAACACAAGTCTGAATTATTGAATGGTTCAAGTAATTTCAGAGTAAAGTTGAAGATCATCGTGACAAGAGGGTAAAATGTCTATGATAAGATCATAGAGATGAGTATCTGAGTTACGAGTTTTGGCACACAATTAAGACATTGTGGAAATTGTTTCGCAATTAATACCGCCTGGAACACCACAGTGTGATGGTGTGTCCGAACATCATAACTGCACCCCATTGGATATGATGCATACCATGATGTCTCTTATCGAATTACCACTATCGTTCATGGGTTAGGCATTAGAGACAACCACATTGACTTTAAATAGGGCACCACGTAATTCCGTTGAGATGACACCATATGAATTATGGTTTAGAGAAACCTAAGTTGTCGTTTCTTAAAAGTTTGGGGCTACGACGCTTATGTGAAAAAGTTTCAGGCTGATAAGCTAGAACCCAAAGCGGATAAATGCATCTTCATAGGACACCCAAAACAGTTGGGTATACCTCCTGTCTCAGATCCAAAAGCAATAAAGGATTGTTTCTTGAATCAGGTCCTTTCTCGAGGAAAGGTTTCTCTCGAAAGAATTGAGTGGGAGGATGGTGGAGACTTGATGAGGTTATTGAACCATCACTTCAACCAGTGTGTAGCAGGGCACAGGAAGTTGTTCCCGTGGCACCTACACCAATTGAAGTGGAAGCTTATGATAGTGATCATGAAACTTCAGATCAAGACACTCCCAAACCTCGTAGGATGACAAGGATGCGTACTACTTGAGAGTGGTACGTAATCCTGTCTTGGAAGTCATGTTGCTAGATAACAATGAGCCTACGAGCTATGGAGAAGAAATGGTGGGCCCGGATTCCGATAAATGGCTCGAGGCCATAAAATCCGAGAACGGATCCATGACTTTGGAAGAAATACTTGATGGTCGTAAGGCCATTGGGTACGGATGGATTTTAAAAGGAAGACAGACAATGATGGTAAGAATTACCATTAAGAAAGCTCGACTTGTCGTTAAGATATTTTCCGACAAGTTCAAGGAGTTGATTACGGTGAGTTTTTCTCACTCGTAGCGATGCTAAGAGTCTGCTGGAATTGGATTAGCAGTTACTGCATGATTGATGAAAATCTTGCAGATAGGATGTCAAAACATTGTTTCCTCGACGTTATACTTGAGGAAAGGTTGTATGTGATACAACCGGAAGGTTTTGTCAATCCCAAAAGATGCTAATAAGTATGCAAAGCTCCAGCAATCCTTCTAAGGACTGGAGTGAGCATCTCGGAGTTGGAATGTGTGCTTTGATGATGATCAAAGATTTTGGGTTTGTACAAAGTTTACGAGAAACTTGTATTTCCAAAGAAGTGAGTGGGAGCACTATAGAATTTCTGATGAGTATATGTTGTTGACATATTGTTGATCAGAAATGACGTAGAATTTCTGGAAAGCGTATAGGGTTATTTTGAAAGTGTTTTTCAATGGAAAGCCTGGATTAAGCTACTTGAACATTGAGCATCAAGATCTATAAGGATAGATCAAAATGCTTAATAATACTTTCAAATGAGCACATACCTTGACATGATCTTGAAGGTGTTCAAGATGGACCAGTCAAAGAAGGAGTTCTTGCCTGAGTTGTAAGGTACGAAGTTAGGACTTAAAGCTCGACCACGGCAGAAAAGAGAGAAAGGACAAAGGTCGTCCCCTATACTTTAGACGTAGGATCTACAGTATGCCATGCTGAGTACCGCACCTGAAGTGTGCCTTGCCATGAGTCAGTCAAGGGGTACAAGAGTGATCCAAGAATGGATCACAGGACAGCGGTCAAAGTTATCCTTAGAAATTAGTGGACTAAGGAATTTTTCTCGATTATGGAGGTGGTAAAAGAGTTCGTCGTAAAGGGTTACGTCGATGCAAGCTTGACACCTATCCGGATAGCTCTGAGTAGAGATACCGGATACATATAATGGAGCAACAATTTAGAATAGCTCCAAGTAGAACAGTTATTTGGATTAGCTCCAAATAGAGCGTGGTAGCTACATCTAGGAGATGACATAGAGATTTGTAAAACACACACGGATCTGAAAGGTTCGGACCCGTTGACTAAAACCTCTCTCACAAGCAACATGATCAAACCTAAAACTCATTGAGTATTAATCGCATAGTGATGTGAACTAGACTACTGATTCTAGTAAACTCTTGGGTGTTAGTCACATGGCGATGTGACCTGTGAGTGTTAATCACATGGCGATGTGAACTAGATTATTGACTCTAGTGCAAGTGGGAGACTGTTGGAAATATGCCCTAGAGGCAATAATAAAAGTATTATTATTATATTTCCTTGTTCATGATAATTGTCTTTTATTCATGCTATAACTGTATTATCCGGAAATCGTAATACACGTGTGAATACATAGACCACAATATGTCCCTAGTGAGCCTCTAGTTGACTAGCTCGTTGTGATCAACAGATAGTCATGGTTTCCTGGCTATGGACATTGGATGTCGTTGATAACGGGATCACATCATTAGGAGAATGATGTGATGGACAAGACCCAATCCTAAGACTAGCACAAAAGATCGTGTAGTTCATTTGCTAGAGCTTTGCCAATGTCAAGTATCTCTTCCTTCGACCATGAGAGCCTGTAACTCCTGGATACCGTAGGAGTGCTTTGGGTGTATCAAACGTCACAACGTAACTGGGTGACTATAAAGGTGCACTACAGGTATCTCCGAAAGTATCTATTGTTTTATGCGGATCGAGACTGGGATTTGTCACTCCGTGTAAACGGAGAGGTATCTCTGGGCCCACTCGGTAGGACATCATCATATGCGCAATGTGACCAAGGAGTTGATCACGGGATGATGTGTTACGGAACGAGTAAAGTGACTTGCCGGTAACGAGATTGAACAAGGTATTGGATACCAACGATCGAATCTCGGGCAAGTAACATACCGATAGACAAAGGGAATTGAATACGGGATTGATTAAGTCCTTGACATCGTGGTTCATCCGATGAGATCAATGTGTAACATGTGGGAGCCATCATGGGTATCCAGATCCCGCTGTTGGTTATTGACCGGAGAACGTCTCGGTCATGTCTGCATGTCTCCCGAACCCGTAGGGTCTACACACTTAAGGTTCGATGACGCTAGGGTTATAAAGGAAGCTTGTATGTGGTTACCGAATGTTGTTCGGAGTCCCGGATGAGATCCCGGACATCACGAGGAGTTCCGGAATGGTCCGGAGGTAAAGATTTATATATGGGAAGTCCTATTTTGGCCACCGGAAAATGTTTGGGATTTTTCGGTATTGTACCGGGAAGGTTCTAGAAGGTTTCGGAGTGGGGCCCACCTGCATGGGGGGACCCACATGGACGTGGGTAGTGGGGGCAAGGCCCCACACCCCTGGTCAAGGCGCACCAAGATCCTCCCTTAGAAGGAATAAGATCATATCCCGAAGGGATAGGATCAAGATCCCTAAAAAGGGGGGATAACAATCGGTGGGGAAGGAAATGATGGGATTTCTTTCCTCCCACCTTGGCCAACGCCCCAATGGACTTGGAGGGCAAGAAACCAGCCCCTCCACCCCTATATATAGTGGGGAGACGCATGGGAGCTTCAGACGAAGTTCTGGCGCAGCCCTCCCCCTCTCCCAAGTCGTCCTCCTCTCCCGTGGTGCTTGGCGAAGCCCTGCTGGATTGCCACGCTCCTCCATCACCACCACGCCGTTGTGCTGCTGTTGGATGGAGTCCTCCTCAACCTCTCCCTCTCTCCTTGCTGGACCAAGGCGTGGGAGACGTCACCAGGCTGTACGTGTGTTGAACGCGGAGGTGCCGTGCGTTCGGCACTTGATCATCGGTGATTTGAATCACGACGAGTACGACTCCATCAACCCCGTTCACTTGAACGCTTCCGCTTAGCGATCTACAAGGGTATGTAGATGCACTCTCCTTCCCCTCGTTGCTGGTCTCTCCATAGATAGATCTTGGTGATACGTAGGAAAATTTTGAATTTCTGCTACGTTCCCCAACAGTGGATGCCCCCGAGACCAACCTAAGCAAGGAAGATTCCCGCTCATCTGACACTGATTCCAAGCGCGTGCGTGATGGCACTCATGTGCCCACTACAGAAGTTGCCGAGGCGGCAGTTCATAATGATATGCCATCTGTAGTTGAGAGTCTTGGCACAACAGCTCTAGCTCCTGGCGGTGCAGATATTGCTCAGGCCACTGTTCCCCGTCCTGGTCGTCCTCCTAGGCGTCGTAGCCCCCGCAAGCAATCAACAGTCGTATCCAACGCACCAGCTGCAGCTAGTAGCAGCAGAGATGAGTCTGGTTACGTTCCTGCGTCCACACTGTTCCCGCCAACCGCCAAAAGCAATGTTATGGAGAAACCAGAAGACCAGAGTACAACTGATGCAGGTGCCAAGCCGGGCACGAGTGATGAAGGTGAACGTCCGGAGCAGACTGCGCCTTTACCCGCAGTGGAAATCCCCAGCTTAAATCTGCACACTTCCAAACTCCCAATAAACATCGGTGTCCCCTACAGCCCTAACAAGACGATTGTCAACAAATCTACGCCTGTCAGCACTGAGAGCACACCCCGCCCTATTGGCAAGCCTGATTATTCTGCAGCGGCTGATCTAGAAGATATGTTTGTTGATCTTTCACCGTTGGATTCTGCCCCGCTAGTTGTTCGCGGTCAGGCCAGTAGGCATGAGAGGCACCCAAAGGCCTTCACCCTACCGAGCTTCAGCCTTGGCGTCAGTCAAGATCAACAAGTGGCTCAAGATCCTATGCCAGTTGCCTTTGCTTTTCCTGGAGGCGTGCCCGCAATGATGGCGCAGCCAATGGTTGAGGGCAGGAAGGCTGTCAAGTTCGCAGGGCCTATCGTCCAAGGTACAATTATGATGTGCTTTTGTCATTTTCTTGTATACATCTTTGTAGTTTGACCTTTGTCCCAATAATATTTTTTTGGGGTTCTCACTTGTTATGGCAACTGATATGTGTTGACATGTCTACTGGATTTGATGCACCATGTCACCTACACATTTTTGTGCTGTCATGCTACATTTTTCCATTGGGCAACCACATAGTAACTGTAGTTGTTGTCACATGGCAAATACATTGCAATATACATGGCAACTGGATTTGCCGCACCATGTTACCTGCATTTGTTGTTTCCGCGCTGCATTTTTTCCATACGGCAAGCACACTGCAAGTGAAGTTGACACAACATGGCAACTGTAGTTGCTGTGACATGGCAACTATAGTGCAAACTACGTGGCAACTGTAGTTGCTGTGGCATGGCATCTGTAGTGGCACCACACATGGCAACTCCCCACTTTTTGTACCTACATTTCACATCATGCAACCACATGGCAACTGTAGTTGTTGTCACATGGCAAATACAGTGCAACATACATGGCAACTGGGTTTGCCGCACCATGTCACCTGCATTTGTTGTTTCCACGCTGCATTTTTTTCATACGGCAAGCACACGACAAGTGGAGTTGACATAACATGGCAACTGTAGTTGCTGTGACATGGCAACTATAGTGTAAACTACGTGGCAGCTGTAGTTGCTGCGGCATGGCATCTGTAATGCCACCACACATGGCAACTCCCCACTTTTTGTACCAACATTTCACACCATGCACCCTATCTTTCTCACAATCCATCTGTTTTTGATTTCTAGGTATCCTAATCCACTTTTTTGATCCTTGCAGCCACCCCTGAGGAGATTTCACCGTCACTTCATGAAGCTTACCGCAGGATCGCGGAGGCAGCATTGCAGAGGAGGTCTTCACGAGGGCAGGGGCAATCAAGTTCCAACGTGCCTACAAATACGGTATCTGAGGATACCATTAGGAGTGCCACCCCTGGTTCTGTGAGGCAGCAGAGGGTAGTTCACCCACCTCCCACGGAAGACTACGAGCCCGAATTCAGGGCCATAAAGGAACAAAACCAGTTGTATGATATTGTCAAGCGGTTTGGAAATGCGAGGTCCAGCAACAAGCACATGAAGGAGCTGAAAGCGTAAATGACCACACCACATAATCTCTCGTTCTGCTTTGCTCTGTTTTTATCATTCATCTTTCTTCGTACTTTCTATACATGATCCGCTTATGTTTTAGTTCTTTTTTATTATTTTACTTAGTAGGCATGATTCGTTCGTGTTACATCATTTTCATACAGCTCATGTTTGGATAGAACCAAGGTCATTCAATGCGGAGCGACGTACGTCGACCTGGGTGATCTTGCCGAGTCCGTGAGGCCAAATGGTAAAATGTCGACGAATGTAGCTGCATGCGGGATTGACTACATCAACAATCATGTGGATATGTCTCCCGACAAAACAATCATGCATTACAGTGTGACCTGCAAAATATGGGATGGTGACGTCAACCACAAAATCCTGAGGAAGAATTTCGTCCAGTACGGTGAATTCAAGCTCACACTGAAGAAATATGTGAGTTCTCCTCCCCCTGGTTGCAGTTTTTTCCACATGGTATGGTTTTTTGCCATCATCTGCACCCTGTTTATGTGGCAGATGTTTCATGTGGCATCAGCTGCCGTGCAAACTGACTTTTTGATTTTTTCCATCCCGTGCAAACTATGTGGCAACTTCAAAATAAAATACACGGCAAATTTTGTTCATACATGGACGGCAACTTTCTTTGAACTACACCAACCATAACTAAAACATTCTACGTGATTCTACATTTTTGTCCCCTGATGTTCTACATGTGAACTCTGCTTCTCATTTCCATCACTTTTACATGCAGGTCATGTTCCCCATGTTCCAGGAGATTGCACCACACAACCCACACGACAAGTGTGGTCACAACTATGTGATCTGTTTTGACTTGAAGAACCAACGCTTTGAGGTGCTTGATTCAATGTGTTCGGAAGTTGATGCAGACCTCACTTCACATGCTGAATTCTTCATCAACAACGTCAAAGATACATGGAACCATCACTATGAACACTCAAAGGTCCAGATCAGACATTTCCCGATTGAGTACGTGGCGACCACGAATCAAGGGAACACGTAATTTCCTACCTCCCTTGCTTCATGTGCCATTTACATCAATCCCACCCCTCTGTTGTGTTGTTACATCTGAATTGAATTTTATCACTGCTATGTCTGTCCTCTTTTTGCGAGTTCACCTGACTCTTTTTTCTGTATAGGACGGACTGTGGCTTTCACGTGTTGGAATACTTTGCAAAGTGGGAAGGTAGACTTGTCCCCGCTGTCACAGCTGCAACGGTCATTGAGCTCTGGAAAATCTACACATGGAACTGGTTGACGAATGAAGATTTCAACAAGCGGTCCAGAGCACGCGAGTTCGTGGAGGAAGCTGTCAAGAAAGTCATCAAGAAGTACAAGTGATCATGTGGAGTTACACAACGAATGCATACCTTACATTCTGTTGCCGAGGAATGTAAGGTACTATCTCTTTTGTTTCTGTGTCAAAAACTATGTTCGTGTGCTATGTTATGACGGCAACCCCGCGTAGCCTACTGTGTAGTGGTGGTGTGTGAGCGACATTTGTATAGGTTCTGTAATATATGTGTGGATGTGAAACTTTTTTAGGCGTGAGAGCAGATATGTTTTTATGTTTATCATTACTACTATGGTTTCATCGTTTGTAGCACCAGTTTTGCTGTTTCGAATGCGTCTACGATGTTTTAAAACATGGCAAATGTAGTTCATCAGACATGGTTAGTGAAAGTCATCGTCGTTTTTCATTTGGCTGTTTTGCTTCTTCTTTTTCATCGCTAATCGCAGCGGCTAGCATGGTAGGTTGATCATGTAGCCCCAACCTTTCCTGCGGTTGATGCACGTTACGCTTTTTTTCAACTTGTTTCCCATGCACTGCACACAACCACTATGTGTCACTAAACCGCGTTGAATTATCATGGAAATATATGTGATGCTGAGTCATTACAAATACCATGGCATATTTTTCAGTACAGCTAACATGGCAGATTCAGTACAAACAACACGACATATCCAGTACAATTAACATGGCAGATCCAGTACAACTAACATGGAAAATTTAGTATAAAATAGCATGGCAAATTTAGTATAAAATAGCATGGCAAATTTAGTATAAGATAGCATGGAAAATTTGTTATAAGATAGCATGGCAGATTAAGTATCCATAACATGGCAACTACATTTATCCATTCAATGTATTCTCCTTCAACTTCTGACGCCCCTCAAGAGTCATTCTCCCAATTTAGTACAGATAACATGACATATTTTTACACTACATGCTATTTTATACTACATTTACAAATACCATGACATATTTTTCAGTACAACTAACATGGTAGATTCAGTACAAACAAGACGGCAGATCCAGTACAATTAACATGGCAGATCCAGTACAACTAACATGGCAAATTTAGTACAACTAACATGGCAAATCTATCTATTATATACTTAAAACAATAGAAAAGTAATGGTCCAGATAAAGTAATAGTTAGCCAACGGCCCAGATTACCTAGATTACCTAGAGTCTTTTTTTTGGAGCTTAGATAGATTACCGAGAGTTGTACGTGCCAAAAGGATGCAGATTTTCGTTTTGGAAAAAGAAGACCGAAGACATGTACAGGCGTGTATGTTTAGGACAAGGATACGGAGACTTCAGATTTCCTAGAGTTGTATGGCGCGGACGTACATGCAAAAGGATGCAGCGATTCTCTTAAAAAAAGGATGCAGCGATTTGGAAAGTGAGACTAAAGACATGTACTGTGTACTGCACGTGTTTAGGGGGAAGGAAAAGATACATCCATGCATTGAAGTGGTCTCTTTCCTACGTTGTGATAACATGCATGCACACAACAGTGATATATCTCAAGCGATAAGTCTAGACAGTGCGCAGTTAAAAAAATATAGAAATGCTTAGTGCACGTGACCGAGATTTCAAGCAACATGAAGGAAGAAAAAAACTAATCATCATGGGAAATATAGAATTTTTAACGCTTGCAGACTTTGCCACTCGAATGATTTTTTATGCTAATATAAAGAGGATAAAATAAAGAATACGTACTACTAATCTAGCCAAGTTGTATCGCCTATTGTGAATCCAAAAAAGATAAAATATCGCATGAGTAAGTGAGTCAACGACATGTCAGATTAGTACGTGCTCTGTATTTTGAGTGAAAAGGGACTACGGGAGTAGAGCACATAAGCAGGTTCTACCCACAAGCTAAAAGTTACTCCATCCGATTTAAAATAATTGTCGTACTTACACTAAATATGCAAGCTGTATGTAAATACGTGGCTCATACACTTCTAAGCAGAGATCTCTTTCATTCATCTAAATGGGCTTTAAATTATCTACTCGCATGCTTCTATAGACAGGATGTTTGTTCGATCTACCGTCAGACTTTTTTCTTCAAATGCATTGTAGATTAAACTCTTAACTATTTTTTAGATGAAAGAAGGCAACTAAGTTCGGAGTAATAATAATGAAATATCATTAGTGTTTTGTATCCCATACAAACACCATATGAAGATTATAAATAGGAGTAACAAAATTGCATTTGTGTAAGAAATTCAACTTAAAATGAAATCTAGAATATAAATTAAAATGTCATTAATGAATATAGATTCATTAAATAATATGTATCAAAAGACGGTGACAGGGGCTCGATGATGTCAACCTGTCATGCCAGTGTATCAACATGCATATAGTTCTTAGATATATCAACATGCACAAGTCTGGTAATTTAAAATAAATGGCAAACCTAATGCAAACTGGAGCTATAGTACACTCGAAAGAAAAGAAAAAAGTATATGCATGTATCTGAACTGTAGGCAAGACATGCATATCATCATGCCATAACAATCTGCGTTCGATGCCAACCTGCTACCGATGAGTAAAATAGTGTCTATCATGCCATCAGTCTACCATTATTGTTGGTAGACAACAAAATAGCATTGTCAAAAATGTAATGCATACTCCATCAAATACCCAAGAATGCATTGGTTTTTACAATCACTTTTTATATTCTGAACTATTTTGACCCTAATAAAACATTAAAATATAAATCAAATTACAGTTAATATAAATCTAGCCGCGCAAATGCGCGGGTCACCCAGCTAGTTTAGTATAAAATAGCATGGCAAATTTAGTATAAACTAGCATGGCAACTACATTTATCCATTCAATGTAATCTCCTTCAACTTCTGATGCCCCTCAAAAGTCATTCTCCCAATTCAAAAAAAATCACAACATATAGGGGTACAAAACGAAATGTCCACAAGGACCACGTCACAGCGCCCCAATTTTTGCTTATGGATTGCCCGTCCCTTTCTTCGTTTTCTTGTGTTTTTCTTCAATCTCCAATCCCGATTTGTACCTTATCTCTCTTGGACGACCCTTTGTGATGGAACGGGGTGGGTTCCTGACCTGAGTTTGTGTGCTTGCTGTTCCAGATCCTATCTCCGAGTTTTCAGATGATGGCCCCGTGGACGAAGGCACACTTGATGTGCGGGGGAACCTGTGTAAGGCTTCCTCAGCTTTCCTCTTCTTGATCTCATCAAGCTCTCTTTTTAGGGCCTTCCTGTGTTTTTGTGCGACTCTCACTGTCTCATCACTCTTGCATGCTTCATCAATTAGCTCAGCATAATTCTTTGTCAACACAACGTGCCTCACGGCTTCCATGGTTGACTCCGGTCTCTCGTCATGCACAGCCAGAATTGCCCTTGTTGTCTGTGTCGCCAACACGTCATCAGCGTCCCAAGTCCATCGCCGCCTTATGAAATGGTGGGGCATCCGTGTCACAGCGTTCATGTCCATTAGTTTTAGTATGTGACAGCACACAATGCCGTCCCGTTCAAACTTGCAGCATTGGCAGTAGTATTCGCCTTGGCCTATTGAGGCTTTCACGAAGTAGTTCCTTCCTTTATCCGGGTCTTCAGGTTCTGAATCCGACATGCCCAAAATAGAACACACCTTGAACGTATGTTCATCAACCTGGAAAGCCGTGAACATGCTGGCACGCTTTATACACATGGCAACTATAGTACGTAACACATGGCAACTGTAATACATAACACATGGCAACTGTAGTACATAACAAATGGCAACTGTAGTACATTAGACATGGCAAATGTAGTACATTAGACATGCCAACTGTAGTACATTAGACATGGCAACTGCAGTACATTAGACATGGCAACTGCATTGCACTTTCAACTGGCCATTGTCATTTCCATACAAACATCCCAAATAGAAGCACAGTGCTTAAAACATGGCAGCTGCATTTATTAAACATGGCAATCTCAGTTGAGCAAATATGGCATTTTTGCATTTCAGGAAACATGTCAACTTGCATTTCAGAAAACATGGCAAATGCAGTTCAGTAAACATGGCAACTACACAACATTTTCATTTGGCATTGGCATTTTGCATACAACATGCCTAGTGGAAGTACAGTGCATTAAACATGGCAATTGCATTTCATTGAACATGGCAAGTGCATTCCATTTGAAGATGCCAACTGCAGCTAAGCAAGCATTGCAAAAACAGTGGTTCGCTAAACATGGCAACTACAGTTGAGTAATCATGTCAAACATTAGTTCATTAAACATGGCATCCTCAGATCATGGCAACTGCATTGCATTCTACATGGCCCCTACTACCTTCATTCTTGTGCAAATAAGACTGTAACGCAACTGACTTACTTGTTAAAGATCTTGTTGGTGTATATCTTGCTCATTTGCCTCTCCATCGGTAAATACGTTAACAATTTTGGCTGCTTTAGCGCGGTGGTCGCTTCTTGCTGTAGCTCAGATCCCAGAATTTTTTGTTGCAAAGCCGTGTATTGCTTGGCAAACTGTAGCAATGAGTTCCCAAGGCTCACGTACCACTTCAAAACAGCATTGAACCCCTCACTGCGTTGCGTATTCTGCAGAAAGGGGAAGAAGCACTGCATGAAGTAGGCCGGCACCCAGTACATTCGCTTCTCCCATAGGATAGGAAGCGTCTCGTTGCTTTGGACTTGATATGTTTCAATCATGGCCATCCAGCTCCTTTCAAACTCCTCCACCATCAAGCTGTGGTCCACGCACAGCTCGAATGCCTTGTGGAGCTCTGGACGGTTAGCAAAGAACGGTCCTAGCGTCTCCTCATCTTTCTTTATAATGTGTCACCTGTAGTGTGTTGGGGAACGTAGTAATTTCAAAAAAAATCCTACGCACACGCAAGATCATGGTGATGGCATAGCAACGAGAGGGGAGAGTAATGTTCACGTACCCTCGTAGACCGTAAGCGGAAGCGTTAGCACAATGCGGTTGATGTAGTCGTACGTCTTCATGATCCGACCGATCCAAGCACCGAACGTACGGCACCTCCGAGTTCAGCACACGTTCAGCTCGATGACGATCCCCGGGCTCCGATCCAGCAAAGCTTCGGGGATGATTTCCGTCAGCACGACGGCGTGGTGACGATGATGATCTTCTACTGGCGCAGGGCTTCGCCTAAACTCCGCGACGATATGACCGAGGTGGAATATGGTGGAGGGGGGGCACCGCACACGGCTAAGGAACGATCCGTAGATCAACTTGTGTTGTCGTGTCTAGAGGTGCCCCCCTGCCCCCGTATACAAAGGAGCAAGGGGGGAGGGGGCGGCCGGCCTAGGAGGGGCGCGCCAAGGGGAGTCCTACTCCCACCGGGAGTAGGACTCCCTCCTTCCTTGTTGGAGTAGGAGAAGGGGGAAAGAGGGGGAGAGGAGGAAGGAAAAGGGGGCCGCACCCCTTGTCCAATTCGGACCAGAGGGGGGCTGCGCGCCTCCTTCCTTTCGGCCTCTCTCCTCTATTCCCGTATGGCCCAATAAGGCCCATATACTCCCATGCGAATTCCCGTAACTCTCCGGTACTCCGAAAAATACCCGAATCACTCGGAACCTTTCCGAACTCCGAATATAGTCGTCCAATATATCGATCTTTACGTCTCGACCATTTTGAGACTCCTCGTCATGCCCCCGATCTCATCCGGGACTCCGAACTCCTTTGGTACATCAAAACTAATAAACTCATAATATAACTGTCATCGAAACCTTAAGCGTGCGGACCCTACGGGTTCGAGAAATATGTAGACATGACCTAGAACTATTCTTGGTCAATAACCAATAGCGGAACCTGGATGCCCATATTGGCTCCTACATATTCTACGAAGATCTTTATCGGTCAAACCGCATAACAACATACGTTGTTCCCTTTGTCATCGGCATGTTACTTGCCCGAGATTCGATCGTCGGTATCCAATACCTAGTTCAATCTCATTACCGGCAAGTCTCTTTACTCGTTACATAATGCATCATCCTGCAACTAACTCATTAGTCACATTGCTTGCAAGGCTTATAGTGATGTGCATTACCGAGAGGGCCCAGAGATACCTCTCCGACAATCGAAGTGACAAAACCTAATCTCGAAATACGCCAACCCAACATGTACCTTTGGAGACACCTGTAATACTCCTTTATAATCACCCAGTTACGTTGTGACGTTTGATAGCACCCAAAGTGTTCCTCCGGTAAACGGGAGTTGCATAATCTCATAGTTACAGGAACATGTATAAGTCATGAAGAAAGCAATAGCAACATACTAAACGATCAAGTGCTAGGCTAACGGAATGGGTCATGTCAATCACATCATTCTCCTAATGATGTGACCTCATTAATCAAATGACAACACATGTCTATGGTTAGGAAACATAACCATCTTTGATTAATGAGCTAGTCAAGTAGAGGCATACTAGTGACTATATGTTTGTCTATGTATTCACACATGTATCATGTTTCCGGTTAATACAATTCTAGCATGAATAATAAACATTTATCATGAAATAAGGAAATAAATAATAACTTTATTATTGCCTCTAGGGCATATTTCCTTCAGTCTCCCACTTGCACTAGAGTCAATAATCTAGTTCACATCACTATCTGATTTAACACTAATATTCACATCTGCATGTGATTAATACCCATAGTTCACATCATTATGTGATCAACACCCAAAGGGTTTACTAGAGTCAATAATCTAGTTCACATCGCTATGTGATTAACACCCAAAAGAGTACTAAGGTATGATCATGTTTTGCTCGTAAGAGAAGCTTAGTCAACGGGTCTGTCATATTCAGAGCCGTATGTATTTCGCAAATATTCTATGTCCACAATGCTCTGCACGGAGCTACTCTAGCTAATTGCTCCCACTTTCAATATGTATCCAGATTGAGACTTAGAGTCATGTGGATTGGTGTAAAAGCTTGCATCGTTGTAATTTTTACGACGGGCTCTTTTATCACCTCCAGAATCGAGAAACATCTCCTTAGTCTTCACTAAGGATATTCTTGACCCATGTCCAGTGATCTACTATTAGATCAAACTTGTATTCCTTTGCCAAACACAGAGCAAGGTATACAATAGGTCTGGTTCACAGCATAGCATACTTTATAGAACCTATGACTGAGACATAGGGAATGACTTTTCATTCTCTTTCTATTTTCTGCAATGGTCGGGTCTTGAGTCTTACTCAACTTCACACCTTGTAACACAGGCAAGAACTCCTTCTTTGACTGTTCCATTTTGAACTATTTCTAAAATTTATCAAGGTATGTACTCATTGAAAAAACTTATCAAGTGTCTTGATCTATCTATATAGATCTTGATGCTCAATGTGTAAGCAGCTTCACCGAGGTCTTGCTTTGAAAAACTCTTATTCAAGTATCCTTTCATGCTATCCAGAATTTCCATATCATTTCCAATTAACAATATGTCATCCACATATAATATTAGAAATGCTACAGAGCTCCCACTCACTTTCTTGTAAATACAGGCTTCTTCAAAAGTCTATATAAAACCATATGCTTTGATCAACTCATCAAAGCGTATATTCCAACTCCGAGATGCTTGCACCAGTCCATAGATGGATCGCTGGAGCTTGCACAATTTGTTAGCACCTTTAGGATTGACAAAACCTTCTGGTTGCATCATATACAACTCTTCTTTAAGAAAACCATTAAGCAATGCAGTTTTGTTTATCCATTTGCCAGATTTCATTAAATGTGGCAATTGCTAACATGATTCAGACAGACTTAAGCATAGATATGAGTGAAAAACTCTCATCGTAGTCAACACCTTGAACTTGTCGAAAACCTTTTGCGACAATTCTAGCTTTGTAGATAGTAACACTATCAGCGTCCGTCTTCCTCTTGAAGATCCATTTAATCTCAATGTCTCGCTGATCATTGGGCAAGTCGATCAAAGTCCATACTTTGTTTTCATACATGGATCTCATCTCAGATCTCATGGCCTCAAGCCATTTTGCGGAATCTGGGCTCACCATCGCTTCTTCAGAGTTCGTAGGTTTGTCATGGTCTAGTAACATAACTTCCAGAACAGGATTACCGTACCGCTCTGGTGCGGATCTTACTCTGGAAGACCTACGAGGTTCTGTAGTAACTTAAACTGAAGTTTCATGATCATCATCATTAACTTCCTCACTAATTGGTGTAGTAGTCACAGGAACATATTTATGTGATGAACTACTTTCAAATAAGGGAGCAGGTACAATTACCTCATCAAGTTCTACTTTCCTCCCACTCACTTCTTTCGAGAGAAACTCCTTCTCTAGAAAGTTTCCATTCTTAGCAACGCATGTTTTGCCTTTGGATTTGTGATAGAAGGAGTACCCAACAGTTTCCTTTGGGTATTCTATGAAGACGCACTTCTCCGATTTGGGTTCGAGCTTATCAGGTTGAAACTTTTTCATATAAGCATCGCAACTCCAAACTTTAAGAAACGACAGCTTAGGTTTACTGCTAAACCATAGTTCATACGGTGCCGTCTCAACGGATTTAGATGGTGCCCTTTTAAACGTGAATGCAACTGTCTCTAATGCACAACCCCAAAACGATAGTGGTAAAACCGATAAGAGACATCATAGATCGCACCATATCCAATAAAGTGCAGTTACGACGTTCGGACACACCATAACGTTGTGGTGTTCCAGGTGGCCTGAGCTATGAAACTATTCCACATTGTTTTAATTGAAGACCAAACTCGTAACTCAAATATTCGTCTCCGCGATCAGATCGTAGAAACTTTATTTTCTTGTTATGATGATTTTTCCACTTCACTCTGAAATTCTTTGAACCTTTCAATTATTTCAGACTTAGGTTTCATCAAGTAGATATACTCATATCTGCTCAATTCATCTTGTGAAGGTCAGAAAATAACGATACCTGCCATGAGCATCAACACTCATTGGATCGCATACATCGGTATGTATTATTTCCAATAAGTCAGTAGCTCGTTCCATTGTTCCGGAGAACGGAGTTTTAGTCATCTTGCCCAAAAGGCACGGTTCGCAAGCATCAAATGATTCATAACCAAGTGATTCCAAAAATCCATCTTTATGGAGTTTCTTCATGCGCTTTACACCGGTATGACCCAAACGGCAGTGCCACAAATAAGTTGCACTATCATTATCAACTTTGCATCATTTGGCATCAATATTATGAATATGTGTATCACTACGATCGAAATCCAACAAACTATTTTCATTGGGTGTATGACCATCAAAGGTTTTATTCATTTAAACAGAACAACAATTATTCTCTGATTTTAAATGAATAACTGTATTGCAATAAACATGATCAAATCATATTCATGCTCAACTCAAACGCCAAATAACATTTATTTAGGTTCTACACAAATCTCGAAAGTGTAGGGAGAGTGTGATGATGATCATATCAATCTTGGAACTATTTCCAACACACATCGTCACTTCACCCTCAACTAGTCTATGTTTATTCCGTAACTCCTGTTTTGAGTTACTAATATTGAGCAACCGAACAAGTATCAAATACTCAGGGCTACTATAAACACTAGTAAGGTACACATCAATAACCTGTATATCAAATATACCCTTGTTCACTTTGCCATCCTTCTTATCCACCAAATATTGAGGGTATTTCCGTTTCCAGTGACCATTTCCTTTGCAGTGTAAGCACTCAGTTTCAGGCTTTGGTCCAGCTTTGGTCTTCTTCACGGGAGTGACAACTTGTTTGCCATTCTACTTGAAATTTCCCTTTCTTTCCCTTTGCCCTTTTCTTGAAACTAGTGGTCTTGTCAATCATCAACACTTGATGCTCTTTCTTGATTTCTACCTTCGTCGATTTCAACATCACGAAGAGCTCGGGAATTGTTTTCGTCATCCCTTGCATACTATAGTTCATCACGAAGTTCTAGTAACTTAGTGATGGTGACTAGAGAACTCTGTCAATCACTATCTTATCTGGAAGATTAACTCCCACTTGATTCATGCGATTGTAGTACCCAGACAATCTGGGCACATGCTCACTAGTTGAGGGATTCTCCTCCATCTTTTAGCAATAGAACTTGTTGGAGACTTCATATCTCTCAACTCGGGTATTTGCTTGAAATATTAACTTCAATTCCTGGAACATCTCATATGGTCCATGACGTTCAAAACGTCTTTGAAGTCCCGATTCTAAGCCATAAAGCATGGTGCACAAAACTATCAAGTAGTCATCATATTGAGCTAGCCAAATGTTCATAACGTCTGCATCTGCTCCTGCAATAGGTCTGTCACCTAGCGGTGCATTAAGGACATAATTCTTCTGTGCAGCAATGAGGATAAAAATCAGATCGCGGATCCAATCCGCATCATTGCTACTAACATTTTTCAACACAATTTTCTCTAGGAACATATCAAAATAAACATATGAAAGCAACAACGCAAGCTATTGATCTTACAACATAATTTGCAAAATACTACCAGGACTAAGTTCATGGTAAATTTAAGTTCAATTAATCATATTACTTAAGAACTCCCACTTAGACAGACATCTCTCTAGTCATCTAAGTGATCACGTGATCCAAATCAACTAAACCATAACCGATCATCACGTGAGATGGAGTAGTTTTCAATGGTGAACATCACTATGTTGATCATATCTACTATATGATTCACGCTCGACCTTTCGGTCTCCGTGTTTCGAGGCCATATCTGCATATGCTAGACTCGTCAAGTTTAACCTGAGTATTCTGCGTGTGCAAAAACTGGCTTGCACCCGTTGTAGATGGACATAGAGCTCATCACACCCGTTCATCACGTAGTGTCTGGGCACGACGAACTTTGGCAACGGTGCATACTCAAGGAGAACACTTCTTGATAATTTTAGTGAGAGATCATCTTAAAATGCTACCATCAATCAAAGCAAGATAAGATGCATAAAGGATTAACATCACATGCAATCAATATAAGTGATATGATATGGCCATCATCATCTTGTGCTTGTGATCTCCATCTCCGAAGCACCGTCGTGATCACCATCGTCACCGGCGCGATACCTTAATCTTCATCGTAGCATCATTGTTGTTTACGCCATCTATTGCTTCTACGACTATCGCTACCGCTTAGTGATAAAGTAAAGCAATTACAGGGTGTTTGCATTTCATACAATAAAGCGACAATCATATGGCTCCTGCCAGTTGCCGATAACTTCGGTTACAAAACATGATCATCTCATACAATAAAATATAGCATCACGTCTTGACCATATCACATCACAACATGCCCTGCAAAAACAAGTTAGACGTCCTCTACTTTGTTGTTGCAAATTTTACGTGGCTGCTACGGGCTTAGCAAGAACCGTTCTTACCTACGCATCAAAACCACAACGACAGTTCGTCAAGTTAGTGTTGTTTTAACCTTCACAAGGACCGGGCGTAGCCACACTCGATTCAGCTAAAGTGAGAGAGACAGACACCCGCCAGCCACCTTTAAGCACAAGTGCTCGCAACGGTGAAACCAGTCTCGCATAAGCGTACGCGTAATGTCGGTCCGGGCCGCTTCATCTCACAATACCGCCGAACGAAAGTATGACATGCTGGTAAGCAGTATGACTTGTATCGCCCACAACTCACTTGTGTTCTACTCGTGCATATAACATCAACGCATAAAATCTAGACTCGGATGCCACTGTTGGGGAACGTAGTAATTTCAAAAAAATTTCCTACGCACACGCAAGATCATGGTGATGGCATAGCAACGAGAGGGGAGAGTAATGCCCACGTACCCTCGTAGACCGTAAGCGGAAGCGTTAGCACAATGCGGTTGATGTAGTCGTACGTCTTCACGATCCGACCGATCCAAGCACCGAATGTATGCCACCTCCGAGTTCAGCACACGTTCAGCTCGATGACGATCCCCGGGCTCCGATCCAGCAAAGCTTCGGCGATGAGTTCCGTCAGCACGACGGCGTGGTGACGATGATGATGTTCTACCGGCGCAGGGCTTCGCCTAAACTCCGCGACGATATGACCGAGGTGGAATATGGTGGAGGGGGGCACCGCACACGGCTAAGGAATGATCCGTAGATCAACTTCTGTTGTCGTGTCTAGAGGTGCCCCCTGCCCCCGTATATAAAGGAGCAAGGGGGGAGGGGGCGGCCGGCCTAGGAGGGGCGCGCCAAGGGGAGTCCTACTCCCACCGGGAGTAGGACTCCCTCCTTCCTTGTTGGAGTAGGAGAAGAGGGAAAGAGGGGGAGAGGAGGAAGGAAAAGGGGGCTGCACCCCTTGTCCAATTCGGACCAGAGGGGGGCTGCGCGCCTCCTTCCTTTCGGCCTCTCTCCTCTATTCCCGTATGGCCCAATAAGGCCCATATACTCCCCGGCGAATTCCCGAAACTCTCCGGTACTCCGAAAAATAACCGAATCACTCGGAACCTTTCCGACCTCCGAATATAGTCATCCAATACATCGATCTTTACGTCTCGACCATTTCGAGACTCCTCGTCATGCCCCCGATCTCATCCGGGACTCCGAACTCCTTTGGTACATCAAAACTCATAAACTCATAATATAACTGTCATCGAAACCTTAAGCGTGCGGACCCTACGGGTTCGAGAAATATGTAGACATGACCTAGAACTATTCTTGGTCAATAACAAATAGCGGAACCTGGATGCCCATATTGGCTCCTACATATTCTACGAAGATCTTTATCGGTCAAACCGCATAACAACATACGTTGTTCCCTTTGTCATCGGCATGTTACTTGCCCGAGATTCGATCGTCCGTATCCAATACCTAGTTCAATCTCGTTACCGGCAAGTCTCTTTACTCGTTACATAATGCATCATCCCGCAACTAACTCATTAGTCACATTGCTTGCAAGGCTTATAGTGATGTGCATTACCGAGAGGGCCCAGAGATACCTCTCCGACAATCGGAGTGACAAAACCTAATCTCGAAATACGCCAACCCAACATGTACCTTTGGAGACACTTGTAGTACTCCTTTATAATCACCCAGTTACGTTGTGACGTTTGGTAGCACCCAAAGTGTTCCTCCGGTAAACGCGAGTTGCATAATCTCATAGTTACATGAACATGTATAAGTCATGAAGAAAGCAATAGCAACATACTAGACGATCAAGTGCTAGGCTAACGGAATGGGTCATGTCAATCACATCATTCTCCTAATGATGTGACCTCATTAATCAAATGACAACACATGTCTATGGTTAGGAAACATAACCATCTTTGATTAATGAGCTAGTCAAGTAGAGGCATACTAGTGACTATATGTTTGTCTATGTATTCACACATGTATCATGTTTCCGGTTAATACAATTCTAGCATGAATAGTAAACATTTATCATGAAATAAGGAAATAAATAATAACTTTATTATTGCCTCTAGGGCATATTTCCTTCATAGTGCCTGTGCACTGCCAACGGAAAGACCCCCTCTATGCCTGCACGCATGCTAAAATCCTGGTCTGTTATTATGTTCATCGGAGCTAGTCCATCCATGCATTCCAAGAAGGTCTTGAATAGCCAAACGTACCCATCCGTGTTTTTTTTCTATGAACGGAGCGAATGGCATCTTGTACATATTAGTGAGATACGTCGCGTCAAATGAAATGCAATCTCGGAAATGTTTGTAGGCTCTCCTTGCAGCACCATCCACCCAATACATGTTCCTGACACGGTCCTCATCGTCCAGCCTTATCCTATTTAAGAAATCTGGATCTTCCTTCGCTTTCTCATCAAAGTAGGCCATTGTGGCCTCTATGTTAGCCAACCTGCTCTCTCTACGGTACTTTGCCTGTAGGTTTGTGAGTCAGCTGGTATGTATGGCATGCTATTCAGAGTCCCGTTTTTGCTGTGGTTGAGTGACAATATTTGGACCATTCTTGATGGACCGACGTTACAATCATGTAGCAGCTTTACGAATTGCCTTTCGACGGGGGTGAATCCTCTATGTGCGGTCAAAAATTTTACCAGTTCGAACTTCTTTATGAGTTTGTGGTTGTGCTCGTCAAAATAGTCAGTGACCACATACTGTGTTCCATCTATGTTTAGCTTACACCGGACAGGGCATCCCGTCTTGAGAATGACCCCTCTCTTTCGTTCCGGAACGACAGGCGCAACACCTTTCCCCTTCTTGTTCCTCCGTGCCTTGTGGCACCTCATCTCAGCTCTGATGTACTCATTTGTTTTCTTAATCTTCCTATGGTATTCGGTGTTGACCGCAAACCCATGGAACTTTGCATATGTCTGGTAGAATTCCTTTGCTTCATCGAACGATTCAAATCTCTACCCAACGTACGGTGGCTGAGGTACCAAGATCTCTGATTGCCCATCATCTTCATCCCCTGTGCCTCGTCGTCAGTTTCATCATTCACTTTAGTATCGGCGGCAGTTTGATCTGCTTGAGTGTTGCTAGTGCTTGTGTTCAAAGGGGTGCTTGTCGGCATTGCAGGAATGATTGCCATTTCTGACTCTGACTTTGGATTGTCTGCGTCATGACTTGTGGCTGGCTGGAGGACCGCGTCTTCCGTGCGCTCAGAGCTCCCCGCAGTAGATGCCCCTGCGCCGTTGTTCACTTTAGTCGTAGGCCCTGTAATAGAAAAAACAGGGACAAGCGTAAGATCTTTTGCTTGAATGACATGTTTATCATAACGGAGTACATCAACTTCAAGTGATTTGGCATGACATCATTCAAACAAGCAACCTGTTAGTTTGCATGTCGACATGCATGGCAACTGTAGTTGTCTAGTCATGGCAGCTACTGTCCAACAAACATGGCAACTACTGGTTTCTCAGTAGTTGCATCAGTCATGCATGGCAACCAGCTCATTTTTTCAGTATGAAAACTTGGATTTTATGTGCATGGAAGCTGTAGTCATGCATACATGGCAAATACTGCCGCCAACGCATGGCAAACTAGTGTGTGCTAGCATCAATTTTTTTATTCTAGCTTCGATCTCATCATGCAAATTTTTCAATTTACCTTGTTGTGCTGTATGTGCCCATCTTGTGTTGTCCGTAACACCAAATTGATGTGCTATATCTGCATTGTGTGAAGCTTGCCATGAAATTTTTGTCGGGGTAGAAGCTCCGTAATAACCTTAAAACATGGTATTTAGATGGGTAATGCATGGCAACTGCAAGTTGTCCATGCATGGCAAACTCAAGTTGTCCAGGATGGCAACTGCAAGTTGTCCATGGATGGCAACTGCAGTTTTCATGGGATGGCAACTGGAGTTGTTATGGGATGGCAGCTGCAGTTGTTATGGGATGGCAACTACAGTTCTTATGGGATGGCAACTGCAGTTGCCAAATACGCTACTTCTGATAATTCATCGTCTCCAATTTCTGTTTTTACGGACTAACCTGTGTACGACGTCGATGGCAAGTACATGGGTGCCGACTGCCGCCACGTGCTGCACGAAGGCTCTGCATTTTTCCCCGACATAACTCGTGAGTCTTTTGCCATCCTTTTGTAAGTTTATTTTTCATGTGCAGACCAGTATGTTTCATTTTCGTATGCGTTATCTTGACTTGCCACATTAGCTACTTGAAGTTGGCTGCCCGCACATTTGTCAGTGTTAGCGCCCTGTGACTGAACTTGCCATGGTGCCCCCTAAGTGTGTTTTGGTCATAAGAACCTGCAAAAAATGACAGTGTAGGACATAAGTAGAATGTCATCTTCATCGTGACGAACATGGCAAATGTTCTTTTTCTTTTGTTTTTCATACATCATACTAATGTATGCGTACTGTTCTAGTACTGGCAGCAACGGCCCTGTAGAAATGAGTTGACTGTATTCTGATGCATCCCAAGGGGGCGTTTCTGGCCTTTGAGAACCGAAAAGATGAGTGCCATCTCCGTGACTCATTCTTTCCCGCGTCTCGTTTTCTGCCACCGTGCTATCAATCACTGCATGAACAAGAACGCATCAACAATCCACAAAAATGTATCCTTGTGATGCTTGCATGTAACACGTCAGTGTTATCACATTTCCATGCGTAGGTAACCAGCATATCATGGCTAGTAGGACATGTACATCGACTATCTTTTTCTAAAATATGAGTGTAAGCTAACCGTTCGATTCGATGGCATCAGCCACTACAACAGGATGGCAAGCTATAAGTTGACATGGTGGCAGTTGACGACAATGATAGGTGGCAACTAACATTAGACACCAGTGGCAATTATTTTTGACACCCTATATTATTCCAAACTTCTCAATTTTCTCTCTGTTTTTATGGATTCTTACACATCCATCCATTTACCAACTACGTGCATCAATCTACAAAAAACTTACAGTTATCTCTAACACATTACATGGCAGATCTAGTGTGCTCTGCTTGGCAACTGCGAAGACACACAACCCACGTAGGATGGATCTAGTTGCTAACCTCGTCGGTAATTTTGTACTTTGCGCAATGTAGAAGGATGAGAAGCAGTAGTTAGATCGAGAGATTACCTGTTTTTTAGCTGCTCTTCTTTGGAGGGCGTTGTTGGATTGGGGGTGGGGGGAGGGGTGGGGGGAGGGTGGGGGTGTGGTTTCAGGTGGGAATGCCCTACGGATCTGATCTGGTTGCCATGGCAACCAGAGAAGACTGGCGATGGAGGTAGGGGATCGGGAGGTGGGAGAATATGGGCGGCAGTCGGGATTCGGGATGTGGGAGAAGAGGCCGGGACGGCTGGATCGTGCGGGCTGCTGGGTGCTCTGGCCCGCACATCCGGGAGGGTTTGCCACACACCAGACGTGCGGGCCGTGCCGTTGTGCGCACGGACGTGGTCGTGCGGGCTGGTTGTTGTCCATGCCGCACGAGGCGTGCGGCACAACCCCCCACACACCGGACGTGTGGCAGTTATCCGGACCCTAGATTAAACAACAGCGTACATGGACACACAAACACTCCAATCAGCACAACTACAAAAACACACAACTTTACAACTGAATCGGTAAATAGTTTTAGGTTTGCGCCATGCTGTCAAACATTAATATCGATACAGCTCATAGTACATATTGGAACCACCATTGATCTTCTTATAACAGTAAAACACGATGTGCTTGACCTTTTCTTGAGGTCAGGGAGAGGCCTGGCAGCAACATTTCAAAAAGCCCCGGAACTGCTGCGTCCGCAGCCCTGTGGAGGACCCCTCCTGACGAGCCCGTTGTTAAGGGTATCTGCTCCATGCACAACCCAGCCCAGAAGGCAGCCAGATGGTCAGACCAAGGAGCTGAAGCAACCAACAAACCCAATGATCAGCGTTGAATTTGATTTCATTGAATCTAGCATTTGAAGCTATAGGAAAATGTTGTTCGAGTTGGGAGTTTACCAATCAATACGGAACGGCTGAGAGTTTGCAAAAACATACACTTTAACTATCATATCAAGAGGCAGGATATAACAGTAAATTACATGTAACAAAAGTTGTTTGTGAGAGTTTGCAAAAGCTATAGTAAATTTGTTAGCGCCCCACAGAACATGATAATGATCAGGATGGCTTGTTCCCTGATAGAAATCGACACTGGGATCAGCCAGCAATCCGGGCATTCCATCAACGAAAACTTGCAAATAAAGGAAAGCCAACCTGAATACTAGCATGACTAGGGAAGAAACCCCCCGCCCCGGTCCCCCGACCTAGGATTCCTCCCTCCCTCCCCCTGACGCCGCCGGCTGTCCTAGCCCCCGCCACCACCGTCGGCCGCTGGCCGCCCCGCCCCCTTCCCCTTCCTCCTCCCCCCTTCCCCTGGATCCGCTCCGCGTCGCCTCCCCGGGAGGTGGCCGGGGCGGGGCGAGCCCTCCTTCCCCTTCGGCCGCCCTTGTCGCACCTTCCCTCCCTGCCGCCGCCGACAGGCGCCCCCGGCGCGGGCCGGGTGGTGTTGGCGGTGGCGGGGCCTACCTGTCCCCGCGCGCGCTTCTCCCTGCCCGGGGCATGGAGGCAGCGGCGATGCCCCTCGGCCTGATGACGGCCCGGCCTCCCAGCACGGTGGCCGGCGGCTCGCTCGGTGGTGGCGCGGCCCCTTGGCGGCGCGACGGCGTGGAGGCGCTGGTTGGCCGGTGGCGCGCCCTAGGCCCAGATCGGGGCCCGCGGGCCCCATCTTGGTCCTAGCGGGCCGGCTCCCAGGGTGGCTTCGTCGTCGTCTGTGTGGTGAGGTGGTGGAGCAGCTCGGACGGGGGGCAGCGACGATGACGACATGCATGCTGCGGTGCGGAGGCGGGAGTTGTCTGGGCCTCTGAGGGCCCGGGCGGGCCTGTGGAGCCACGGGCCCGGCAAGCTCCCGCTTTGGCGTCCGGTCGGCTACCGTCATGGACGGTGGAGGTGGGGCCCTCCAGTATGCTGACAGTGCTGCTGCCCTAGTCCCGGCTCCCCTTCTTAGTTGTGCAGGCCATCTTTGCGGTACCGTGGTGAGACAACGTGGGATGCTTCGTGTTCGTGTGCACAGGGTGGTGGTCAGTTTGGTGGCGAGCACCGGAGTGCCTGAGGTGGAGGATGGGATCGGGAGAAATCCATGTTGGCTTGGCCGGCACCGACGGGGTGGCGCCTGAGGGTGCCATCGGACCTTCCTGGAGGGCGTCGGGGCTACCCTTTGTCTTTCCTCGCCGTGTACCGGGGGAAACCCTTGGCAGCAGCGTCGTCATCGTCGCGTCCCTTCTTGGAGGTGTTGATTGGTACCGGTGCTTCGGAGTCTCGGAGCTTGGGGGACGATCTTCGGTGGAAGCAGCGGTCACGAGGCTCCGTCGTCTTTGTCGATCCACCGTTATCGGCATTTGTTTCTTTTCTTTTTTCTCTTTCTTTTCTTTTGGGCGTGGTTGTGCTGCTTCCGCCCCAGCACCTATCGTTGGTTGTACTGGATGTTTGCTTTGTAATACAAAGCGGGGGGAAACCCTTTTTCGTGTATACTAGAATGACTACACAAGTAGAAATCAAACGCTGTTGGTCGGCAAATTTTCGAACGAATAACAGGGCCTGGCATTATGAACATAAAAATGGTCAGATTCAACACTCGGGTAAGCACAAAAAACTTGTTTGCACAAAACAACTAATCAGGACGTATGTTCCTACTTCTACCAACAATATGCTTATCATTGCGGCGATGCCGTTTCTGGACAACCAGAAAAGTAATTGGAGGCTGATAATTGGAAGCACGGACCTAGCAACATAGGAAATGTTAGTCAGAGAAAAAATGTTGAATGTTGACAAACAAGTATGGTTAGTTACCCTAGGAAAAGTATAGTCAAATAAACTCTCTGATGTTCGTACCAGGAAGAATTGAAGGATCCAAAGAGATGAAGACGAGAGCATCACCAATAAGAAAGAGGCAGGCAGCTAAACTGGTGGGTGTGCCTGGTGATGAGTCAATAGCAGTTTGTGAGTATAACATCAAATTGGTCTATCAGAATTTAAGAGCTCCATTGTTCACAAATTACACACAAAGATCATGTTTAGTAGAACAGGGCAAGACGTGAGCATAGGATACTCAAAAATGTCAGAGGTCAATACTACAATTGAAACAACAGACCATAATATTGGCAGAAGCCAAACAAAAACGGCGTTTAGCATTTATCATTGATATGTGAACTCAAATTGAATAGACTATTTATTCATCCATAAATACACACAACACTACAGTGCACTAAAATGCAGTTTGGTTGATTCTGAAGAAAAAAATATCCTTTTTTGTTCAGCGATTTCCGAACGCACTAGTAGAAAAAGGCCCATTCATACCGGTTCGTGAGGGCCTTTAGTCCTGGTTCTGGAACCGGAACTAAAGGGTCGTTACTAAAGCACTGCCCCTTTACTCCCGGTTCGCCCAGGAACCGGGACAGATGGGGGCTCCACATGGCCGCTGCCGCTTGCCCGGGCAGGAGGCCTTTTGTCCCGGTTGGTGGCCAAAGGGCGGGAAGCAGAGGCCATTCGTCCCGGTTGGTGGAACCAACCGGGACTAAAGGGTGGCCTTTGGTCCCGGTTGGTGGCACCAACAGGGACCAATGCTGCCCTTTAGTCCTGGTTGGTGCCACCAACCGAGACCACAGGCCCTGTGCTGCCCGCGTCGCGGCCAAAGTTTAGTCCCACCTTGCTAGATGAGAGAGAGCCGCACCTGTTTATAAGGTGCGGTGCCCCTGAGCTGTTGAGCTCCTCCCTAAGCAGGCTTATGGGCCTAACATCTCTGCACATGCCTGTGGTCCTATTAGGCCCTCTGCGGACCTGTATCCTGGCCCACTTGGCTGGTTGGGTTTCTAGTCGTATTCAGGCCGTGGTGGCATTTTTTCTAGATTTTTGTTTTTTGCATTATTTATTTTCAATTGTTTTTACTTTATTTTTTATTTATTTTTACTTTTAGGTAATAAAAACTATAAATTTTCTGTTAGTGCCATTTGTTTTTCAATTTTAATAGTTTAAATTTGAATTTTTTGAAATTTGTGTGAATCACTAGTTTCTGAATAACTTTACTATAAAAAATGTCTTTATGAAAAATCTTTTTTTCTTTTAATGTTTTAGAAACTCTTTGTTTCCACTAGTTTATTTTGTTTCTACTTATTTATTTTCTTTTCTTTTTTGCTTTTTTTATATTATGAAAATTCTTTCTTTTTTGCTTTTTTTATTTTATTTTGTTTCTACTTACTATTCTATTTTTATTTAATTTATTAAAGTTTGTTTATTTTACTTTATTAAAGTTTTTTTGTTTCTACTTATTTATTTTATTTTTTAATTTTTAATTTATTTTATGAAAAATCTATTTGCTCTTAATGTTTTACACACAAAAGGCCCTCTCCCCTGGCTGGTTCATTGGTCCCGGTTCATGGCTTGAACCGGCACTAAAGACTGACCTTTGGTCCCGGTTCAAGGCGCCAACCGGGACCAATGGTTGCGGGCCAGGAGCTAGGCCCATTGGTCCCGGTTCGTCCCACCAACCGGGACCAAAGTGGTCAGACGAATCGGAACCAATGCTCCCACGATGCTCGGCGGGCCCCCTGGCCTCACGAACCGGTACCAATGGGCCCATGGATCCCGGTTCGTGACCGAACCGGGACTAATGGGCTGACATGGCCCGAACATATGTCTTGTTTTCTACTAGTGACGGAATCCCATTACATTGGTATGTTGACTCTTATTATACTAGTTCCTCAACACAACACATGGGATCCATAACCATTTCTTAGAAGGAACCACAGGATGAACCATGCATTACCAACCTCTCTATAATCCTATTGCAATTTGATGAACACTAAAATTCTTGAGGAAAACATTGTGTAACAACTATTCCAGTAACAAACCATGCCAAAAAGAGAAAATCACATCCATCTTGCTAGTGATAAAAAGTTGACCACTTTTCAGAGGTACATTGCATGAAAAGGTGAGCATTTGTAGTTTGTCAACTACAACAATTCCAGTTCAAGGTACTAACTGTTCATTCTATTAATGTGGAAGAAAAATGTAAATCAAATTATAGCAAATCAGTGTGTCTTTGAAAACTTTGATTAGCCTAGATTAACATTGAATGCCAGAACATCAGATTGCTAAGAAAAATAGAGATTCCCAAAGAATGACTAGTGAATGAATTAACTGCCTCAAAACAATTGTGAGGCTCTCCTTATGTTCAATATTGTACTGCCAAAAATAAATTTGGAATAACATAGACAGTGCAGACGTTTTTCATAACTTACACTAAAAAGGTACTACATAGGTCAAGAACGCTGGTTCAAAATCAAGAAGTATGAACAGAACCAATCAGAGGAAGCAAACTGAATTAGCAGTAACATGCCTTATAAGGCCAAACTATTAGACCATATACATATTTACTCAGGCTCCAGAAAAATGTTTCATCAGTTGATACCATGACTCTTAGCATTTCTTCCAAATTTCAAATTATAGATCACATACTGCCAATAGTGCAATGCAGATTATAGATCACATATTTCTGACACTCTAAAATTTTTTATTTGGTTTTTATCAAAAACTTTGTGGTTTTTGAGGAGAGGCTATTTAAAAATTTTCTTTTTCAGAAAAACCTTCCACTTAAAAACTTCCTTTGCCTTGGCAAGGATTTTTTTTTTCAAACCTTGGTGTTTGATCTTTTGAAACTTCTTCTCTGTTGGTTCTCTCAAATTTAATTTTTGAGTTTAAATTGTTTTCTTTTAAATGAAGCTCTATGAAAATTTGGGGATTTTCATATCTTGGAACCACCCTTGACTTTGCATTGTTTCCATGTGGTAAAACCCCTCCAAAACCTCCCCTACACCTTGTGATCAACCTAAGTTCTCTGTCCCAACTAATCCAAACAAGTTTTGGATTTTATTCTAATTATTTTCCCTCTCAAATCAATTCTGAAAATTATTTTGAGCCCAAATGATTTTCAAAGCAAGTACCATATTGCATTTGAGTTTTGACCTCAAACCAACTCTCCTGGATAGTCCTTTGTACCCACAACCCAGAACCATCTTGATCCACTCCTTCTCTTTTCAAAATTTTCAAAATTCAGCCTCTGCAAGTTTGGACCAGATTTGCCAAATTTGATAAAATTCATATCTACACTACTCCAAAAATTCCACCAAAATTCAGGCAACCTATGTGAGCAATGAGAAGCCACTCCACCAAGTTTCAGCTCAAGGAAAAATCCCTAGATGCCAATTTCATTCTGTCGAACACCTTGCGGGCACTGTTACTATTCAAAAATTCAGAAAAGTTCAGTTTCAGTGTCGTGTGCGTTCGTCAGTTCCTCTCACGCGTTCACAGTGCATTTGGCACGTTCCTCTCCGCCTCTTCCTACTGTCTGGAGCACCACACGCTCACTTGGCCTCTTCCTGGCGTCGGTGGCACGATGGCCCGCCCTCGCCGGAGTCTTCCGCGGCGTCGGGACCTCCCGTGGCGGCTGACAGGGGGCAAGAATGGCGGCTCAACGCCGTTCCGCGCCGCCCAGCACTCCCTGGCTCTCCGCGTGGCCTCATGCACGCCAGCGCACCCCCGCTGCACCGTCGCCGTGGCCCGACAGCCCTGGACGCGCTCTCTGCCGCCAACGGACCCGCGCCGTCCCGTTCCGACCAAAGCCTGTCCTAAGCTTCTAATCCAAGTCCGGTTAGCATCTAAACGGACCCAGTAAACTCCCACGACGGCGCTCGACTCCCTAATCACCCCCGACCGAGCACTGCGCCACCGTAACCATCGCCGGAAATCCCCGTTCACGGCCACCGCCTCGGGCTGCCTATAAAAAGGGCCCCCGAGCTCACCCTCGTACACGCCGCATCCCCACACCTCACCAACGCCACGCCGCATCCCGTACACGCCACGCCGCATCCCCACAGCTCACCCCCGAGGAGGTCTTCCCCCTCAACTCCGGCCGCCCCGATCTGCCTCGGCCGCCACCTCGATTCGCTCCGGTGAGGCCGTCTCCGGCGCCCAAACCCCGTTCGTTACCCTCTCTAGCTACCAGGAGCATAACCCCCTCCTCAATTTGATCACTGCAGCTCTCTCCGACGAAGTCCGCAACCACCCGAACCGCCGTCCGCCGGAGCAAAGCTCGCCGTCGACGTGGTGCTCGCCGACCGCCACCACCACCACCAACCGACGCGGAAGGGTGCCCTGAACACGGAGGTACCCTCCGATCTCTCTGCCTCGCCATGGATCGCCGCCGGCGACCACCGCGGCTCTCGGGCACCGGCGAGATCTGCCTCCCCGTTCATATTTTCAAACCTGACAAGCGGGACCCGCTGTCAGCCTCTCTGTTCTTCCTAAATGAAATGTTTTCTGAAAATGTCTTCTTCCGAATGCGCTTTCCCTCTGGGCTGGCGTAATCGCTACCGAAGCGCTTTCTGTTTTTATAAACTAGCCCCTAGAAAACTTCTGTTTCATTACAGATGAGTCCCTGGACAAAAACCTTTATAACTTTTAAACAGAAAGGTATTTTTGGTTGATTCTTTTTCTGTTCTCTTTAAAATTTTGTCTAGTTTTTTATCAGATTTATTTGGAAAATATTTGGTATACTTTATGTGCACTCCTTGGTATTCACAATAGCGCATATATTTTCTTTATACCGTAGATACCGAAGGAGGTGACGGAGCCGGGAACTTCATCGAGCTAGGCTCCGACTACTCTGAACTAGGCAAGCATGTTTGAACTTTTGATATGATGAGTGTCTTGGCATGTTTTGCATTTAGTTAGTTTCATGGCATGTTGATAAGCATATTGATGAATGTCATTTTATGCGATAATGAGGTAAGTGAGTTCGATGATCCATAAGTGGATGGATGTGAGTATGAATGGCCATGTGTTGGCATGAGGATGGGTGAGATGGCAGTGTTGTAGCATGCCAGTCTCATGCCAGACTATGTGACTTCAGTGTCAAACCGTATCAGTCCAGTTCCTTTCATTTCCTTTCCTGTACTACCACATGTTTTCCGCAAGGAATATGGTTTAGTAAGTTGCAAACCACTTTTCTGGTACACACCAAAAGGAGAGGCCGTGATGATGGTTCCATGGCCCAGGATTAAAGCCAGTCATCCGGTCAGGGGGCATGGGTGTTTCCGGTTGGGACCGAGAGGGGGGCACCCCTTAGAGCGCACGTATATAAATTTGATCCCATGCTATTCGAGATTGTGATCTCCCCGTCTCAAAAGTTTTTCTTGGACGATGTGTAGGGTGATTCCTAGCATCGAGAGGTATGATGGGTGTGTACTGGTTAGCTGTGTTTTCTTCCGAAATACCATAAACGGAACTAGTCCTTCGTGACTACGGAAATCCGTTGGTTGTGGGAATAATTTTGTACAAACTCTGCAGAGTCATATATCCCTCCAAATCATCTATTCCATGTCCATTTTCGTATTATCTTGTCCTAACAATGACAGTGTTGATGACAGAGACTCCGGTGTTTCGCATGAGTGCTAATTCCGGTTAGATGATATTCATGTGGATGGACTAACCCATTTATTCTTATGAATTAAAAGCTTATTATAATTATTATTTACCTGTCCATAAAAGCCCCTTCGGTGATGTCGTCCCGACGTCCGACTGTGGCATTTCTTTTCAAGCCCTTTCTGTGATGTCGCCCCGACGTCCGACTATGGCATTTCTTTTCAAGCCCTTTCTGTGATGTCGCCCCGACGTCCGACTGTG
>NC_041386.1:713623300-713625060 GCF_002162155.2 Triticum dicoccoides | reverse complement strand
GACTGTGGCATTTCTTCTCAAGCCCTTTCTGTGATGTCGCCCCGACGTCCAACTGTGGCATTTCTTTTCAAGCCCTTTCTGTGATGTCGCCCCGACGTCCGACTGTGGCATTTCTTTTCAAGCCCTTTCTGTGATGTCGCCCCGACGTCCGACTGTGGCATTTCTTTTCAAGCCCTTTTTGTGACGTCGCCCCGACGTCCGACTGAGGTATTTCTTTTTAAGCCCTTTATGTGGTGTCACTAAGACGCCCGACTGTGGCATCTTTTTCTTTATATTTAATTGTTCACCTTTCGAGGCGTCGCTTCAGACACCCGATCGGAAATTATTTATCTTCTGTTGGGATTTCAGGCGGACTACCGCCGTTTCCCTTTTACTGACCTTGTTATGATAAATTTGAATGTACATTGGTGAATTTATTCATGACGCATCCATGCATGCATTTGTTATATCTTACGTCCGAACTGTCTTGCGAGTACTTTCAAAGTACTCACTGGCTTGTTGATTTGGCCAGATGCTGACGAAGGCGATTTCATGGATGAAGAGTTCGATAGCGAGTCCGACACTTAGAGGAGTCCCAGTCAGTCTCGTGCGACCCTGGATTTGGTCACTGTTTTATATCCGCTTCCGCTACCAAATAAATTCATCGAGCCTCACCTCGACGCTCGATGAGATGATAGACTTAGAGTCTTGTATTTCTCTCCCGCTGTGTTTTTCCACCACCGCCCTATCCTCGAGTCAGTAGTATGTCTCCACACCAGTGTGTCATGTCCGCCATTATGTATAATTATTGGCGTGCTTGTAATAATTTGGTTGAGCAACCGCAGTTCGAACCTGTAATATATTTTATGCTACTGGCTTATTGTATCAAGAAATTGTCTACCAGTGAGGAGGATTTCTCTCATACTGGACTCAAAAGATTGGTTTCTCAATAAATATTTTTATTGGAAAACCGGTCGTGACAATATTGCAAGACTGGAGAATAAGATTTAGCTCACAACTTTGAACCAGCTGCAGCATTAAGGTACTAACAATAGATGGGGAAATTACAAGGCACATGATATGCAGGTCAGTCTTTATGGTAAAGCATACGGGGCACATGCCTAGTCAAGCACAGTAGAGCCTAGATTAACAAGACTCCCAACCAGACACAACTGCCGCAGCAATCTCACTACTCACCCACATTCTTCACGGCCTCCCGTCGCACCCTCTCCATGTGGTGCCTCTCTGTAAGCTGACGACCTCTTGTCGCATGCCCTTCTCGGCTATGGCCCCGAGGGTCTCGAGAAACACCATCACAGTATCGGTGGTGCCTGGGTTTGATGCGCTTGTGGATCTCGTAGCGGGTTGGTGGCTTGTCGAATAGCTCCCGGACGCCGGGGAGCTTCTTGGCCGCCCGAGCCCCGGCCGGAAGGGACGGGGATGGTGACAATATTGCCGCTGAGGACGTCAGTCATGGGCATGGCATAGCAGTTGCGGCCGGCGGCGGCCGTGTCCTGCCGAGCTTGTGGCGGGAGAGGGTTTCACTAGTAGAAAAAGGGCCTATTGTCTCGGTTCGTAAGGGCCATTTGTCCCGGTTATTGAACCAGGACTAAATTGTCGTTACTAATGCCCTAGACCTTTTGTCCTGGTTCTTATACAAACCGGGACATATGGGCCTCCACGTGACCGGTGCGGCAAGCCCAGGCAGGAGGCCCTTTGGTTCCGGTTGGTGGCACCAACTGGGACCAATAGGCATCCACGCGTTAGCATTTTGGGCTGGG
>NC_041386.1:713589260-713622975 GCF_002162155.2 Triticum dicoccoides | reverse complement strand
TTAGGGGGTTTGGGGTGGTTAATTTAGGTGTTTCATATACTGTGTTAGCTAGCTAATTAATAGAGAGAAGTGTCCTCTCCTATCTCTATGCTTGGTCGATGCTACGTACTATACGTATAGAGAGGACTAGACACGCTAGCTACTAAGCAAATGAAGGAAACAGAAGATCGTCATGAACATATGCATATAGAGAGAAGTGATATCGACCACCTCTCCTTCTCTGAGAGATTGGTCGAACAACAAGTTCTACATATATACAATATAATTATCTCTTACAATATAATCTCCTAATTATATATGAACTCAGGGTCCACATGGTATTCTCCATATTTATCGATCACGTGGTCAAGAAAGAATGCTGCCAATTCCTCTTGAATTGCTCGCATACAATCTGGTGGTAGGAGTTCATCCCGCATCCGAAATATCTAATTTGAAGAAGGGGGTCAATACATATATATATATATATATGAATAAATGAAACTGAACACAAATGATGGTAATAAAATTAAATTGTGAATATTATTATTTAGGCACTTCGTATTGTTTGTCAGAGTAGCCCCGCTCACAGGTCGTGTGGCGGATGGACTTGCAAATGTAGTATCCACAAAAATCATTCCCGGGTTCCTGCCACAACCACTTTACAAGAAATAGAGATCAATCAAACTGATAAGCAAGCATCCTAAATGGTATTGATGAAACTAGCGCTTGAATCACTAGGAGATGCGCGGAACATGCTACTATAGTACTTACTTTCGGGTGTTTAAATTGCAGCTTCTTCGGCAGTCCCGGAGTTTTTGAGGTGAATTTTTTCCAAACCCTGCCAGACAAAGAAAACAATTACTTGATATCAGGAAATAAACAAAGTTGCCGATATGGTGCGATAATGATCTATTTAACTTACTTCTCTAGAATTTCAGTCATGTGTGCATACTCCTTGGGATCTTTTCATTTCGAGTCTAAGACAGTTACTCGTCCCTGCTCAAGCTTAATCTCTAGGAGAATATAGTGGAAGTTATGCACGCATGCATAACTCATCAATTACATTACTATAACCTCGACTAACAAGGGAAACCGAATATGCACAAGACAGTAACACTCACTTGTATTTATAAGGAAAGAGTATTATAGCTTTGTTTTGATTTAATACAAACGATTGAAGCAACTTGGCATCGGTATCTCTAGCCTGAAATTTAACCATATATGCATCTATGAGATTTGTGTTAATGAACCCAATATCACCGATTTGTCTTTTCTTCAATTCGGTGATCTTCAACATGCATAATATAGTGAGGATAATTAAAAAATACATGCAGTGAAAGAGCTGGCCTATATATAGAGACTTAATGACAGAAGTAGTACTACTTGCAAGGGACCGTTAATTTATCGATGGCCTTTTGATTGAAAAATGTGAAGAACTCCTCAAATGGAACATTCAACAGTTCAATTCCAACGAGGTCATGCTCCTCTCTAACTCTCAGCGTCAATATATTTCTCCCATCAGACTCTCTGCAGGTTTTCATGTACCAATCATGGAATCTTCGCATCATCGTTGTTAGAGATCTTTCATCTTTGACGAGAGGCTTCCCGTACTCGTATTTGTGTTCGTCCACCTCCAAGAAATCATAATGTACATCGTCGGGCAGGTAATCTCCAAGATTGTTATAACCGGGCACCATCCACGGATCTTCAGTGACGATATCGCTAGACACCTGGAGCGGGGGGGACGATTGGTTTGCTTGTTCGCCGAGCTGGGAATTTTTTTTCCCAGCTCATTGTTCTGCTAACCTTTGATCACTGACAGTACTTCCCGACCGCTCCACTTCGATAAATGACTTTTCAATAGTGCACTCATAGTTGCCTTTCGCCGGAGACTTTGGTGGTTTCTTCAGGGCAGCCAGAGTACACTGCGCTTTTACCAGATCTATCTTCTCCTCTGGAGGTGGATGTTTCTTTGCTTTCACCCCTTCAAAGAAGTTGTTCACTTCGGCTTTCACGATCTTCGTGTTTTCCTCCAGGCTCCTCTCGTATGGTAACTTCTCTGGAGTCTTCAGAGAAGGACCATATCTGTATTGTCTCATGCCTCTGGCTGTACTGCTAGACGCCGAAGCAGACGGAGCGCTTGCGACTGTCTTTCCTTTCTTACGAGGCGGAGGAGAAGGACTACGACGCACCGGAGCAGCCGGAGCGGCAGTGGGTCTCTTCCGCCCTTGTTGACGAGGCGGAGAAGGAGGAGGCTGGCTGCTCGGGCGCGCCGGCACGGGCGGAGAAGGAGGCGGAGTGCCACCACGCGCCGGAGAAGGAGGCTGAGTGCCTTGATCACTCGCCGGAGGAGGAGGCGGAGTGCCCTGACTCGCCGGAGGAGGAGGAGGAGGCGGAGGCATCCAGTTCGGAAGATTGATGAGCTCCTTCCACCATAGGCATGGAGTCTTCAGCTAAGAACCCAGCCGAATCTCCCCTTCACCCGTAGGGTGGTCAAGCTCGGGGTCCTCAAATCTGCCCGTTATTTCATCCACCATCACCCTAGCATATCCTTCTGGAATCGACCAGCAGTGGTAGGTTGCGCCAGGTTTAGTAGATAAAACAGAGCCAAAAGCCAACTTGACTTTGAATTTCACCCATTGCGTCATAAGGTGGCAATGTTGAGACACCGTGATCGCATCCACGGGGTAGCTAGCAGGAGCCGTGAAGACAGGCTCCAACTGAAGCTGCTCGGTGGAAGCCATGCTGCTTCTCTGCTGAGATGGCGGGGTAGTTTCAAGGGAAGCTTCGGCAGGTCGTTTGCTGCGATTTGCTTCATGTTCCTCTAGCCCTTGTACCCTTGCGTGCAGCGCCTGCAGTTAGCTATGTTCCACTTTCTTCCTCCTCTCCTAGCATTGGTAACCCCCTACGTCCGGAAACACAGCCTTCCACGGAACGGAGCCTGGCGTGCCTCGTGTCCGTCCAGGGTGCTCAGGATTCCCGAGGGCCATTGTGAGCTCGCCATTCTCTCTATCTGGAACGAACTTCCCTTGTTGTGCTGCCTCGATATACTCCTGAAGCCTCGTGACGGGTATTCGCAGTTGCTCGTCCGTCCAAATGTACTTCCCTGATACAGGGTCCAAGGTTCCGCCAACCCTGAAGAACCAAGTCCGGCAACGGTCTAGCCAGTTCAATGTCCCTGGTTCGACCCCTTTATCAATCAGGTCATTCTCAGCCTTGGCCCACAACGGTTGGGCTTTGAGGTAGCCACCTGACCCCGTGCGATGGTGATGCTTCTTCTTCGCAGCATTTTTCTTGTTTGTCATTGACATCTTCTTACTCTTGTCCGATGTCTTGTGGGCCACAAATGAGGGCCAGTGATCTCTGATCTTCTCAAACCGGCCGGTGAATTCTGGTGTAATTTCTTTGTCGACAAATGTTTTCAGCTCATTCTTCCACCTCCTGAATAGTTATGCCATCTTCTTAAGAGCATGAGACTTGATCAATTGCTCTTTAACTGGCTTCTCTGGATCCTCTTCTGGTGGTAGGGTGAAATCTGCCTTAAGCATTGTCCAAAGATCTTCTTTCTGCATATCGGAGACATAAGACACCTCAGGGTCTTCATTCTTAGGCTTTAACCATTGGTGGATACTGATCGGGATCTTGTCCCTATCAAGAACCCTGCACTGATAAGCAAATGTTTCCTTTGTCCGGATGGGTTCAATCGGCTTATCATCGCGCGTGATTGCTGTGATCTCAAACCTTTCATCCGAGCGCAACTTTTTCTTCAGGACTCGTCTCTTTACCGAAGTTGTGCTTGATCCGGAGGGCTAGAAAAAAGAAGAAAGACGAGAGTTAATTAATATGTGTACATATGAAAACAATGAATGCATCAATTAGCTAGTTAGGACAGGCTTAACTAATATATATACCTGGCCGGACTCGGTTCGGTCACCGGAGCCGTCATCACGGTCTTCTTCTTGTACCGGCATTGGGTCACTGGAGCTATCATAATCATAGCCTTCTTCTTGTACCGGCATTAATAGGTCACCGGAGCCATCATAATCATAGCCTTCTTCTTCACCCTGTCCTTCTAGACCATCAGTGTCGTTGAGAAACGACAAGACGACATCACATCCTTTTGCGATTATGTCCCCCAACATCACTTCTATTGCTTAGTCTCAGGGGTGCTCCATTGTTTCTGCAAATATATACAACATGGCAATTATTATTCAAACATGACAGATGGATATATTAGTGGAAAACATAGAACTAGCTAGCTAATCACAATAAGGAATCATATTAGTGGCCTCGACGCTGCTTCTCTAGGGTTTGGGGTGGCCTCGGCAATGCTTCAAGGGTTTGGGGTGGCCTCAACAACGCTTCAAGGGTTTGGGGTGGCCTCGATGACAACGCTCTTTTAACTTGGTAAATTTGGGTGACCTTGAAAGAGTTTGTCGGGTAGGGGCGCGGCAGGAGGGGGTAGGAGACCAACATCATTTTTTATATGGTTTGGGTCCTCGAGAGCTTTGGTCAAGCGAGAGGGTCCGGGGGGGTGCTCCCGTGGTATAAGTTATCACGGTCGAGAGGGGGTATATATATCGACCGCACCTCATGTCTAAGTTATCCGGGAGGGGGTTATATATATCGACAACGACAACATACATACATGGGAAAATAATGTTATCAGGGAGGGGGTATATCGACCCCCCCCCTCGTGTTAAATTATCGGGAGGGGGTATATCGACAACGACATACCAGATAAAAAATAAGAAGACAAAAGAAGAAATAAAAAGAGGAGAAGAAGAAAGGAATAGAAGAGAAGATTGAAGAAAAAAAGAAGAAAAAAAGGAGAAGAAGAAAAAAAATAGAAAATATTCTATTTTCTCTTCTTCTCCTGTTCTTTTTCTTCTTTTTTCCTCTTCTTATTTATTTCTTCTCTTCTTCCTCTCCTCTTCTTCTCCTTTCTTCCTCGTCTTATTTTACTTTTTCCTCTCATTCTTTTTCTTCTTCTTCCTTTCCTAGCTAGATATATAAATAATTTCTAAAAATTAAACTAACCTAAAATGTACTAAATCATAGAACATATATAGATTAAACTTTTCTAAAAATCTAACTTGCATATATGTATACTATAAAACATCATTACAATTGAAAAAAATACATACATACATACAAAAAACATGTAAAAAATACATACATACATATATGAACATACATAAAAAAATACATATATCTAAAAATACATACATACATATATGACAATCTAAAAACATGTAAGAAAATCTAAAGTTCATATATGAACAAAAACATGCTTTGAACAAAAAAATTAATACATTATGAACATCTACATATATGCATATAGCCACATACATTCATATATACATTATGTATATATGAACACAAAATTAATCCAATAAAAATTAAAAAATAACAGAGCAGGGCGGCGTGGCGCGCGACTCACAGCGGGGGCGGCTGGCGACGGCGGGGGCGGCGAGGGCGCCGGCGCGCGGGGGCGGACCGCAGGCAGGGGCTCGGGCGCGGGGCAGGGACCGGTGCGGCGACGACATAGTCGAGGGCAGGGGCGGCGCGGCGACGACGTCGGAGGCAGGGACGGCGCGGCGACGGTGTCGGAGGTAGGGGCGGTGAGGGCGCCGGCGCGCAGGAGCGGTCCGCGGGTAAGGGCTCGGGTGCGGGGCAGGGGCGACGACGGCGACGGCGAGAGGAGCAGCGCTAGGCAGTCGGGCGGGGAAGACGAACTGGAAGAAAATTTTCACAAGTGCTACTTATATACCCAGGGCATTGGTACCGGTTCGTGGCACCAACCGGTACCAATGCCCCCTTTAGTCCCGGTTGGTGCCACCCACCGGGATCAAAGGCCTTGCACAGCGGCTTTTTCAGCAACCCAAAGGGTGGGAAGCAGAGGCCTTTGGTCCCGGTTGGTGGCACCAACCGGGACTAACGGGTGGCTTTGGTCCCGGTTGGTGGCATCAACCGGGACTAAAGGGGGGCACTAGTACCGGTTGGTGCCACCAACCGGGACCAAAGCCACCCTTTAGTCCCGGTTGGTGCCACCAATCGGGACCAGTGGCCTGGCACAGCTGGATGGTGGTGGGAGTTTAGTCCCACCTCGCTAGTTGGAAGCGTCTGGCACCTGTTTATAAGCCTCGTTCCCTCTTCCCTCTCGAACTCCTCTGAACTACAGGCCTATGGGCCTAAACTGACACTGCTATGCCTGTGGGCCTACTGGGCCTTCTGCGGGCCTGAATCCTGGCCCATGGATGGGTTTTCTAGTCATATTCAGACCATGGTGGCCCAGTAGGTGGCAATTTTTTTATTTTTCCCAGTTTTTTTTCTTTTTTGCTTTATTTATTTTATTTTGTTTCTACTTACAACAAAATACTTATTTATTTTTTAATTTTTTTGTAATTACTTATTTATTTTATTTTATGATAATTCTTTTTGCTATTAAAGTTTCTACCAAAAAAGGTTCTTTATGAAAATTTGTTTTGCTTTTAATGATTTTGAACAGAAAATACTTTGATAATTTTAGTTTCATAAATTTTATTTATGTTATTAAAGTTTATTTTATTTTGTTTCTGCTTATATGTTTTATTAAACTTTATATTATTTTGTTTCAAATTACTTATTTATTTTATTTTATGATAATTCTTTTCGCTATTAAAGTTTGTAACAAAAAAGTTATTTAGGAACTCTGAAACAAAGGGATTTCATACGGAAACTCATCTATTACAAATGGATTTCATTTTTGTTATCAGGGTTTCATACAGAAACTCGTCTATTACAAAGAGATTTCATTTTTTTGAACTTATTTGAACTCCATAGTTTATCTATGTTCAAAATGCACAATTTAAAGCCACATCATCAATTTTCAACCCTTTCTGACTTCATTTGTTATTTTTCATGCATTTACTGATTATTTTGAGCTATAAGACCATGTAATTGAAAAGCATTTGAAATGAACTCTGAAAAGGTTGAAAATCATTTTTCATGCATTTACTGATTATTTTGAGCTCTATGCCATTTTGTGTTCAAAATGCACCATATATTCAAAGCCACATAATCAATTTTCAACCCTCTCATGAATAGATAAGTGACCAAATTAATAGAAGTTCATCATCACATTACAACCAAAGTACATACATAGTTCTCATTTAAAAACATATAGCTCTCCAGAGCATCTAATTAAACCATACAATGAAATTATGTAAAACATTTAAATGCAAAAACAATGCGATCATAATCGCAACCAAGGTAACAACTGATCCAACTGCATAATGATACCAAGCCTCGGTATGAATGGCATATTTTCTAATCTTTCTAATCTTCAACCGCATTGCATCCATCTTGATCTTGTGATCATCGACGACATCCGCAACATGCAACTCCAATATCATCTTCTCCTCCTCAATTTTTCTTATTTTTTCCTTCAAGTAATTGTTTTCTTCTTCAACTATAACCTCTCGACAATAGGGTCGGTTGGAATTTCCGGCTCAACCACGTCCTAGATAAATAAAATCTATGTCACGTTGGTCGGCATAATTGTCATAAACAATAAATGAACCAAATAGTTATCAAAAGATAATATATACCACATCCGAATCATAGACAGGACGAGGGCCGACGGGGGCGGATACCAAAACCATCGCACTATATAATAACAAGAAATAATAAAAGTAAGAAAATTAGACAAGTATCTTTCTGAAGTAAGAATTTTTTTTCTTTCAGAAAGAAGATAAGAACAAGAGGCTCACCACGGTGGTGCCGGCGACGAGATCAGTGCAGGCGATCGACAGCGATGAAGATGGGGACAGGACGTGATGGACCGCTAAACCTAGACAAATATCGGGTAAAATGGAGCTCGGAGGTCCAGTTTCGAGAGGAGAAAGATTAACTAGCGTGGCTCGGACATTTCATCGAACACCTCATGTGAATAGGAGGTCAGCTAGAGCACCCAAATGCCCTCCCCTCGCCAACCAGAAAAAACAGAGCATTGTGGAGTGCTCTGCTGTCGTGATGGGGTATATATAGGCAACTCATTTGTCCCGGATCGTTGTAGAAACCGGGACTAAATCCCAGCATTCTGTCCTAGTTCAAGCCATGAACCAGGACCAATGGTTGTTAGCCAGGAGCGAGGACCATTGGTCCCGGTTCGTGCCAAGAACTGGGACAATGGGTCCATACGAACCGGGATCAATGCCCACGAGGCCCCGGCCGGCCCCCCGGGCTCACGAAGCGGGACGAATTCCCCCATGGGTACCGGTTCGTGACTGAACCCGGACTAATGGGTTGGTCAGGTCCATACAAATCGGGACCAATGCCCACGAGGCCCCGGCCGGTCCCCTGGGCTCACGAACCGGGACGAATTCCCCCATGGGTCCCGGTTCGTGACTGAACCGAGACTAATGGGCTACCCAAGCCCGAACGAAAGCCTTGTTTGTTACTAGTGTTTGGGGAGGGATGAGCAGAATAGGGCAGTCGGGCGTGTGTTCTCGATTGAGATTTGCGGGCCAAATGGGCCCGGTCCAGGTCGTGCCGGCCCGATAGCAGTTCCATAAATCGAATTTAGAAGAACTCTAGCCGTTCCACAAAGGGTCTATCTAAGAACACATCTAGATGTGACATACATCTAAGCTGATGTCCACTCTGTTTGTGATCTTTTTGTTGTCCTAGTTTTGTTTGTTTCTTATTGCTGCAATATATATTTGTGGAAGCTTAGATGTGACATCCTTAAAAAACATCTAGATGTGAATTAATTAGACAATTTGTTCCATAAATACCCCTAAAAAAAGCAGCTCCATAAATCGAATTTAGAACAACTGTAGCAGTTCTAGAAATCAAATTTAGAAGAAATCTAGCAGATTCATAAATCAAATTTATAACAATCTACCAGTTCCATAAACTATTCAGTTTCATGTAGTAGGGCTAAGGGCATCTCCAATGTTGATTCTGAAACCAAACACCGTATTCGTTCGCGAACAGGTGATGACTAGTCCGCGAATCGGCCATCTAAACCTGCCAGCATACATTTCAACCAAATTTGAAAGAAAAGCTAGGCAAATTATATCAAACACGGCGGATTTCAACATAGTTCGAACGTAGTTTACATAAAAAAATGTATTTTGACCGACTTACTAAGAACTAGAAAAAAGACCTAGGAGGCTAACTTGTAGCGGACGACGACCTCGTACGCTTGGCCGCCATGCCTGGCCGCACCACTGTGGATGTCCGTGTTGTCGTCATCACCATCCCTCCAGCGGCGGAAGGCCGCGGGGCTTCCACGACAGCCTTAACCCGGCCATGCCAGTTGCAGAGGTTGGCACGCCGACTCCTTCTTGATGGCGGCGCTTGATTTGGACACCATGGTTGCGTGGGGGGATGCGGGTTCCTCCTTCACGCGGCGGAGAGGTGACTTCGGCTCCTGCTTGACGCGGTAGCGCAGTCGGGAGGGTGGATCCTCCTTGATGGCACGTGGTAGCAAGGGCGGCATCAGGACCATGCTCCCGAAGCGACCTTTCTATCATCATCTTCATCTGACAGACGAACTACTCGCCCGTCAGAGCGGCCTCCGAGAGGAGGTGACTATTGCGGCGGCGACACCTAGTCCTCCTCTTCATTGGAGGGGATGACAATGTCCTCCTTGTCGGAGGAGCCGGTAGCCGTGGAGCTCGAGTGCCCTGCAGAGCAAGGGCGGCGGTGCCAAGAGCCGAACGAAGATCCACTATCGCCGCCGCTGCCTGCCGGGATGGAGAACCATGACTTCACCATCGCACGAGGAGGAGGATTTCAAATAGTACTAGGCATTTAGAGGGGGGAGAAGACAACCGAAGGTGTGGATGTGCATTGCCAGAGCATGTTATGTATAGTCACGAAATGGCGAAAGGATGGTCAGCCGCTTCAAGGCGGCGTAGTGGCCCGAGTAGGTATCTTAGGACGATGCTTCACATTGAAATGGTGACGTTGGTCTGGTCGCATCGGTCAGTGTCGCCCTCTTATCCTGTCACATCACATGGCATGCCAGCCACTCTGTACCGGTATGAATGCACTGTGGGAACTGGCACATTCGTTGGAGAGAAAGCATGGGAGAGGAAGGAAAGCATTCTGGGTGGGCTCAGCTTGTCAGACGCGTGTGTGGCAGTGATCTAGACGCCCGCAAACACCCCCGGCCTGCCCTAGTTTTTCTTCTGTTTGTGGTGGAAATGGACATCCGGACCGGTCCGCGGATGGATGGATGACTGCGTGGGATGGCATAACACTTTCAGAGCACACGGTCTAGACGGATGCAGAGTGTTGGGTCGACCGGCCTGAGACTGGGTTGATGCCTTCTTCGCATGCGCTCTCGATCTAAGGCACCAGAAAAATAGGGCACACACCTTATGGGGCTCACACATGGGTCTCTTCCCCGCCTTATCTCTTTCTCCTTCATTCCTGACACCATGGCTTTCTCCATGGCCGCCATTGATTTCTATTGACGTGCTCTCCTCTACCCCAACCTCCTCACCCATTGTTGCTGGCGGGCCACCTCCCTGCCTCTTCTTTCTGCTCCGGACGTACCCCACGATGCCATGGTTCAATAGCTCCCATGCGACACATTTCATGTGAATTGGAAGGAGTGCGACGTAGTTGCCAAAGATAGCTCATGTGCATCGTCTTACATGGCAATAATAGCCCCAATATGACCAGGTGGTTAAAACACGGGTTCGGTCGTCAACGGGACTGTGGTCAAGGTAAAAAGAGGGGGTCAAATTAATCAGTGTGTCTGGTGGTGGGTCCCACATGGTAGTGCATCGATTCCCCGCCTGACTGAACACGTGCTTCTCCCCTGCTTCTAGTTGCTGCTCTCTTCTTCGTTCTCGTCGGCGGTGGCGGCGGAGCTTTCGTCCACGGTCGTGATTGCGCATGTGGTGAGTGTATTCGGCACCATTTCCCTCCATATTGAGTTAGATGTGACCAAGTGAGCCTCTATTTGCCCCCGTTTTCCACGAGATCCAGATTGTGGAGGTGGGTGAGACTGGGGAGCGGCGGTGGGGCGATGTTGGGCTGAACATGATGGAGCCATGAGAGACTACGTCGACTAGGTAATCACCCTGTCCAACCTCTTCAACCCTGTGATGTGTGCCTCGTCTACTTCCGCTACCTCACAGTATCTACCATCCATATTGCACTTGTATCAGCATCTCTTCGCCAAACTAGTGCACCTATACAATTTACCATTGTATTGAGTGTGTTGGGAACATAAGAGACTCTTTGTTATTTAGTTGCAGAGTTGTTTGAGAGAGACCATCTTCATCCTACGCCTCCCATGGATTGATAAACCTTAGGTCATCCACTTGAGGGAAATTTGCTACTGTCCTAAATAACTCTGCGCTTGGAGGCCCAACACGAGTCTACAAGAAGAAGGTTGTGTAGTAGACATCAAGCTCTTTTCTGGCGCGATTGCCGGGAGGTGAGTGCTTGAAGGTATATCTTTAGATCTTTCAATCAAATCTTTTAGTGTCTTGTTTTATCACTTGTTTAGTTTATAAAAGAAAACTACAAAAAATGGAATTGAGGTTGCCATCATATGCTTCATCTTTTTAATATCTTTCGTGAAAATGATGGAAAGGAAAATTGTGCTCAAGTGCTAGAAGAAGAAGTCTATAAAATGTTTGGCATAAAATCTTTGTATGATGAGCATGATTGCAATGTTGTTAGTATGAATTCTTTGAATATCCATGATGCTAATGATACGCAAAGTCACAAGCTTGGGGATGCTATGTTTAATGAATATGATATTTTTAGTCCCCCATGTTTTGATGAGAAAATTTATTTTGATGATAGCATGCCTCCTATTTATGATGATTATATTGATGACAGTGGGTTTGGAAGAGTGTCAACTTTAGGAAGTAATTATCCCACTATTTTGGAGGATGTTCAATCTTTTCACAATATTGATAAAGCTGGATTTGGAGAGGTCAGGACTTTATTTAGTAATGAATCTAGTATTTCGGAAGAGGTTCCAATTGATTATGAGAACAAAGTTGCTATCTATGATGATTATTATGATAACATGTATGCTACAAAGTATAATGATAACCATGAAACTTGTCATCTCGATTTTAATTTTCAATTGGATTATGCCTCACATGATATTTATTGTGTTGACACTACTAGGAAAATGCTTATAGGTAGACAATTAGCAGTAGCGTTGGTTATATACCCCCCGCTACTGCTATTTAGCAGTAGCCCCGGCCAAAACCAGCGCTACAAGTGCATGTTAGCAGTAGCGCTTGTTTTCCAGGCCAGCGCTAATGTTAGTGGGCCACGCACTCGGCCCACAGTTGCAGCTTTAGCTATAGCGCTGGGCCTCCTACCCCACGCTGCTGCTAAGCCAACCTCTGCTTCCCCCTCCGACCCGCGCGCGCTCTCTCTCTCACTCTCACACTCACACGCTCACACTCACGTGCCCCTCGATCCCCCGCTCCCTCCGCCGCCCCCGTGTCCTACGTCGGCCGCCCTCCCTCGCGCCGACCCTCCTCCCCCGCCGGCCATCCTCCCCCGTGTCAGCCCTCTTCCACCGAGAGGTACTCCTCCCTCCTTCCTCCTCCTCCTCCCTCCCTCCCTAGTTAGTTATTTTGAATCCTATATAGTTGAATCCTAATTAGAGATTAGGTAGTATGAACCCTAGTTAATTTGTATGGACCCTAGGGATTTAAATTAGCTAGGTTTTAAAACTAGGACATAAATTTATCTAGGTTTTTAAATTAGGACAAAAATTTATCTAGGTTTTTAATTAGGTGTAGTTAATAGAATTTAGGTGTTTTAGGTGTATTTAACATAATTCTAGGTGTTTTAGTTGTTTTAGGTGTAGTTAACAAATTCTAGGTATTTATTTAGTTAAAGCAATTGTTGTTATTTTTTAGTTAAAGCAATTTTTCATGTTATATGCAAATTTGTAGTGGACATGTCATATTTTGAACATGTCATATTTTGGACATGTCATATTTTTCCGAGTGGCCTATGTTTTGCCATATTTTTACGTTATGGCAAATTTTAGGCACTCGATATGTCCTATTTTTAGCAAAGGTCATGCCGAATTTTGCTAAGTGTTTATTAATTTTGTTTTCATAATTAACCATTTTTTCTCAACATCAACGATGCCTGGCCTGCATCCTCGTTGTCTACTCGGTGGATGAGGCTTCCTTAATTATAGGGGCCATGTCCGGGACTGGGCTCCACCTGGCTGGTACTGGGAGGTGCTACCTTCCGGGGCGCACAGCTTGGTGAGGAGGCAGCCCGTCGTCGACCTGGATCTTATTTGGTGGCGGTCACGTGGGCCAGTAACAGTGGGGAGGCCATCGTCCACCACAGAGGTGGTATCTCACCGTGTCAGCGAGGAGGATGAGCACGTCCGTCGCTACATGGTTGCGTTGGAGGGCAGGTCCGACAGTACCTGGATGGTTCTTCATGGATCTCACTGGAGCTATGATCCTGTGATGGTTCCTTCTCTTTGGGTGTCCACTGCCCGCGCCAAGACCCGTCGTTCGCTAGGGTTCTAGCTGTATTAGTGATGTTATATGTATGATGCAATTCGAGATGTATTAGTGATAATATTCGAAGATGTACGAACGCAAGAGATGATTTAGTTTTCTTATTGAATGCATGCTAATTTGAATACTAATTCATTTTATGATTTAGTTTTCCTTATTGAATGCACGTCTGTTTCAACTATATGAACATAGGAAATGTCTGACGACGATAGCGAAAGGGAATTCGGTGTGTGCGAATACTGCGAAGACGAGAGCGGTCTGTGCGTTAGGCATCACCTAGTTGGTGGTAGGCGCTTCAGCATCAAGGTGGATGAGAACTTCGAAGTGCATACAGTAAGTCACAACGACAAGTCTTTTTTCGTAATCAAGCATGACTTCTGCTTCTTTTGCTTCAACTTATAATTTAAATCTTTTACTGTTCTACTAGCATATCCCCTGCCATGCATGAATATATGTGTTGGATAAGGTTGGTTTCAGTACTATGGAAACTATGGAGGTAAAAAGAGTTAACTTGAGGACCGAGCATGGTTATAGCTTTCTCCCAAAATTGTACAATACACACACCTACACCCATTTTGAATGCAAACAATGGAGAGCACTATGCAAGGCTTATGCATTTGAGCCTGATATGCTTATCACCTTTGATATTCGTCCGGAAGATGATATTGAAGATAATATCGACATCTGGGTCGATGTGTAGACGCCTCCAGTTCTACCTTTATGTAAGTTTCTCAACCATATTTATGTCTTGGATATTGTTTATTCAAAAATAGTTGACAACTAATTTCTATTGACAGCTTATTTCCATTCAAGCAAACATGTCCGACGCTTGGTAGACATGACCTACTACTGTCCCGGGGCTGAAATAAACTGCGAGGAGACAAGTCATTATGTTTCATGGCTTGAGGATCTTCATACTGTGAAGACAAATTATTTTCCTGGACTTAGAAATGTTAGTACTCAAAACATGCGACCGATAGTGTTCGTACTGAACTATGGCCACATCTATTTAGGAAAGATGGTAAGATTTTTACTATTTGTCCTCAGTGCATCTTTTGCATACATTATTTTTTAAGCTAAACTTCATTGCTAAGTATGTTACTATGATGTTCTTCAATAGGGACTCCCGATGATAGTTGTGCCTCAATGGATCGAGGCTAAAAGTCACATGTCCATGGTTAGCATACGGCCAAGACATCCTACATTGCACATGAGTGCATTCCGGATTTCTTGAAGCGAGCAAGTCTTAATAGTCAAAGACTGGAACAAAATTGTGAAGGATCGCAGAGAAGTACTAGCGGGCAGCAATCAGAAGCGTAGCCCACAAGTAGGAGACAGGTTCATCTGCATGCTTCAATATGATGAATCAGGAGCGCTCCACATGTTCTATGCTATTTTACCTGAGAGAAAGTAGTAGGAGTGATTAGCTAGCTAGAATGAATTTCAAGATGATGATGATGTGCTACACTATGTAGCTATGATGATTAGACAATGTTGGTGGTAATGACTAGCTATGATGATTATTAGCTAGTAGTGTCGCTGGTAATTTTCCCTTACTTGCAACTCCTATGCTGAATTAGAGGCTATGTTGATGCTACTACTAATCATTGTTGGTGAAGCAAATGCATATGAATTTCCATCCATGAATACTGCATTTGAATATTATTATTTTTAATTTGTAATTAATTAGTTGTAGCGTGGGGCAGAGAAAGCGGTGCTACTAGTACATACCATAGTAGTAGCGTGTGTTGATAAAGCAACGCTACTAGTACTTAGCATACGAGTAGCGTTGGATGGAAAACGCGCTACTACTAATATTTAGCTATAGCGCCATAGCAGTAGCGCAGGCACCCACGCTACTGGTATGCAAAAAACCCATGCTACTGGTAAGGTTTTTCCTAGTAGTGTGAACTTGCTCCCACTACTATTCATGAGAAGAAACTTGCTTATGTGGAGAGTAATACAATTTATATGTTGTGCATCATGAAAGTAATTCTTTATGTGATGGTTATATTGTTGAATTCATTCATTATGCTACTAAAATTTATTATGAGGGAGGAATATATGCTTGTAGGAATTGCAATAATATCAAGTTTTCTCTTTGTGTGTTGAAAATCTTTAACCTACGCTTGTTTTGCCTTCCTATGCTAGTTGATTCTTGTTCCCATAAGTTTTTTGCTCACAAAATCCGTATGCATAGTAAGTGGGTTAGACTTAAATGTGCTAGTCATATGCTTCATGATGCTCTCTTTATATTCCAATTCTTATCTTTTATACGAGCATCATTGAAATCATCATGCCTAGCTAAAAGGCATTAAAGAAAAGCGCTTGTTGGGAGACAACCCAATATTTACCCCTACTATTTTTATGTTTTCACATGATTAACCTACTGTAGTAATGATTTTTTATATCTTTTGTTTCAATAAAGTGCCAAGTAAAGCCTTTGGGATAGTGTGGGTGATAGTTGACTTGATTCTGCGCAAAAACAGAAACTTTTGCTCTCAATCCAAGAATTTTTAAAATTCACTGGAACGTGATTTTGATCTGAAGGTTTTACAGAAGATTAATATACAAATTTCCTAGATTTTCCTAATTTTTCAGAATTTTTGGAGTTACAGAAGTATGGAAAGTTTCCAGATTACTACAGACTGTTCTGTTTTTGATAGATTCTATTTTCATTGTGTTGTTTGGATATTTTGATGAATCTATGAGTAGTATCGGAGGGTATGAACCATGGAGGAGTTGGAATACAGTAGATATAACACCAATATTAATTTATAATGAGTTCACAACAGTACCAAAAGTGGTGATTTTATTTTCTTATACTAAGAGAGCTTACGAGTTTTCTGTTGAGTTTTGTGTTGTGAAGTTTTCAACATTTGGGTGAAGTTTCGATGGACTATGGAATAAGGGGTGGCAAGAGCCTAAGTTTGGGGATTCCCAAGGCACCCCAAGGTAATATTCAAGGACAAACAAACATCTAAGCTTGGGGATGCCCCAGATGGCATCCCCTCTTCGTCTTCATTCATCGCTAACCTTACTTGGAGCTGTATTTTTATTCACCACATGATATGTGTTTTGCTTGGAGCGTCATTTTATATTGTTTTCTTTATCTTTCTGTTTGAATGAAGTACTTAAGATCTGAAATTTTATTTATGTTAGAGAGTCTTCACATAGTCACATAATTATTCGACTACTCATTGATCTTCACTTATATCTTTTGGAGTAGTGTGTCATTTTCTCTAGTGCTTCACTTATATCCTTTTATAGCACGGTGGTGGTTTTATTTTGAAGAAATTGATGAAGTCTCATGCTTCACTTATATTATTTTGAGGGTCTTTAAACAACATGGTAATTTTTGCTTTGGTTATGGATTTAGTCCTAATATGATTTGTATCCAAGAGGGATATAATAAAAACTTTCATATAAATTGCATTGAATACTATGAGAAGTTTGATTCCTTATGATTGTTTTGAGATATGAGGATAATGATATTAGAGTCATGCTAGTGGAGTAATTTCGAATTTGAGAAATACTTGTGTTGAGGTTTGTGATTCCCGTAGCATGCACGTATGGTGAACCGTTATGTAACGAAGTTGCAGCATGATTTATTTATTGAATTTCTTCCTAATGAGTGGCATTCGGAGACGAGCGATGGTTTTTTCCTACCAATCTAGCCCCCTAGGAGCATGCATGTAGTACTTTGTTTCGATGACTAATAGATTTTTGCAATAAAGTATATGAGTTCTTTTTGACTAATTTTGAGTCCATGGATTATACACACTCTCACCCTTCCATCATTGCTAGCCTCTCTAGTACCGCACAACTTTTGCCGATACCATACAACCACCATATACCTCCCTCAAAATAGCCACCATACCTACCTATTATGGCATTTCCATAGCCATTCTGAGATATATTGCCGTGCAATTTTCCACCGTCCTGATTATTATGACACGCATCATCATTGTCATATTGCTTTGCATGATCATGTAGTTGAAATAGTATTTGTGGCATAGCCAATGTTCATAATTTTCATACATGTCATTCTTCAGTCAGTGCACATCCCGGTACACCTCTGGAGGCATTCATATAGAGCCATATTTTGTTCTAAGTACCGAGTTGCAATTCTTGAGTTGTAAGTAAATAAAAGTGTGATGATCATCATTATTAGAACATTGTTAGATGTGAGGAAATCAAAAAAAAGGAGAGGCCAAAGAAGCCAATCAAAAAAGAGAAAAAATGAGAGAAAAGAGAGAAGGGGCAATGTTACTATCCTTTTTCCACACTTGTGCTTCAAAGTAGCACCATGATATTCATGATAGAGAGTCTCCTATGTTCTCACTTTCATATACTAGTGGGAATTTTTCATTATAGAACTTGGCTTGTATATTCCAAGGATGGGCTTCCGCAAATGCCCTAGGTCTTCATGGTCAAGCAAGTTGGATGCACACCCACTTAGTTTCTTTTTGAGCTTTCATAAACTTATAGCTCTAGTGCATCCGTTGCATGGCAATCCCTACTCACTCACATTGATATCTATTGATGGGCATCTGCATAGCCCATTGATACGCCTAGTTGATGTGATACTATCTCCTTGTTTATGTCTTATTAGTAGCCATAGCATAGCCAGAATATATGATTTTATAGGGATAACTTTCTTTGGCCATGTTATTTTAAGAAGACATGATTGCCTTATTAGTATGCTTGAAGTATTATTGTTTTTATGTCAATATTAAAATTTGTTTTGAATCTTATGTATCTGAATATTCTTGGCACAATAGAGAAAATTACATGGATCAATATGCTAGGTAGCATTCCACATCAAAAATTCTGTTTTTATCATTTACCTACACGAAGACGAGTAGGAATTAAGCTTGGGGATGCTTGATACGTCTCCAACGTATCTATAATTTTTTATTGTTCCATGCTATTATATTATCTATATTGGATGTTTTGTATGCATTTATATGCTATTTTATATGATTTTTGGGACTAACCTATTAACCTAGAGCCGAGTGCCAGTTTCAGTTTTTTCCTCGTTTTTTTAGTTTTATATAAAAGGAATACCAAACGGAGTCCAAATGACTTGAAAATTTACGGTGATTTTTGTGGACCAGAAGAAGCCCCCGAAGCAAGAGAGTTGGGCCAGAAAAGTCTCGAGGCCACCACAAGGATGGAGGCCTCCCCCCCCCCTAGGGCGTATCCTCCGGTCTTGTGGGCGCCTCGTGGACCGCCTGACTTGTTCTCGACGTCAAAAATTTCTGTAAATACAGAAACCCCTAGAAATAAACCTAGATCGGGAGTTCCGCCGCCGCAAGCCTCTGTAGCCACAAAAAACCAATTGGTACCCTATTCTGGCACCCTGATGGAGGGGTGAATCATCATCGGTGGCCATCTTCATCATCCTGACGCTCTCCATGACAAGGGGGGAGAAGTTCACCCTCGGGGCTAAGGGTATGTACCAGTAGCTATGTGTTTGATCTCTCTCTCTCTCTCTCTCTCTCTCTCTCTCTCTCTCTCCCTCTCTCCCTCTCTCGTGTTCTTGATTTGGCACGATCTTGATATACCGCGAGTTTTGCTACTATAGTTGAATCATATTGTGTTTCTCCATCTCTACCTTCTTGTGATGAATTGAGTTTTACCTTTGAGGTTTCACTATTATTGGATTGAATACTCTTATGGAATTGACAACACTTGATGTATGTCTTGCGTGGGATACCCGTGGTGACAATGGGGTATTCTATTGATTCACTTGATGTATGTTTTGGCACTCAACTCGCGCATTCCCAAGGTGACATTAGGGTAATCTATGCATAGGTGTTGATGCACGGTTTCGTCCTTGTTTCTCCGGTAGGAATCTTGGGGCATTCTTTGAAATTCTTTGTGTTGGTTTGAATAGATGATTCTGAGATTGTGTGATGCATATCGTATAATCAAACCCGCGGATACTTGTGGTCACATTTGAGTATCTAGGTGACATTAGGATTTTGGTTGATGTGTGTCTTAAGGTGTTATTTTAGTACGAACTCTAGGGCTATTTGTGAAACTTATAGGAATAGCTCAATAGATCCATCCGAAAGAATAACTTTAAGGTGGTTTCATACTCTACAATAATCTCTTCGTTTGTTCTCCTCTATTAGTGACTTTGGAGTGACTCTTTGTTGCACGTTGAGGGATTGTTATATGATCTAATTATGTTATCATTGTTGAGAGAACTTGCACTAGTGAAAGTATGAACTCTAGGCCTTATTTTGAAGCATTGCAATACCGTTTTCACTCACTTTTGTTACTTGCTACCTTCCTGTTTTTATGTTATCATATTACAAAAACCTATATCTACCATCCATATTGCACTTGTATCACCATCTCTTCACCGAACTAGTGCACCTATACAATTTACCATTGTATTGGGTGTGTTGGGGACACAAGAGACTCTTTGTTATTTGGTTGCACTGAGAGAGACCATCTTCATCCTACGCCTCCCACGGATTGATAAATCTTAGGTCAACCACTTGAGGGAAATTTGCTATTGTCCTACAAAACTCTGCGCTTGGAGGCCCAACATGAGTCTACAAGAAGAAGGTTGCGTAGTAGACATCACTCTACATCTTCATCACCTCCAGTGTTCCAGCCAGGCTCCACGCCGCTTCTACTCCATTGCCGTTCAACCCCTGTCCCCCAACCAACCCGCCAGGTACCATCTGCTAGTGTTATACTCACCATGCTCGGCAACTATTTGATGAATTGCCGAAGCAAAAATAGTTTTCCCTTCTTCTTTCTAGCAATGGATCCCGATTTGGAGTGCATATACGAGCACTATGTCGAGTCGTCCAACGAGGAGGAGTATTCGGATGAGATGGTGATGATGGTGGCGGTCATCGAGTACTCAACCACAATAGGCCACACGGCCATTTGACACTGATGGCCGACTACCACTAGTAGAAAGCAGGGCTTTGGTCACAGCCCAATATACACATTAGTCCCGGTTGGATCATGAACCGGGACTAATGTGAGCATTAGTCCCGGTTCGAGCGGCTAAGGCGTCGGGAAGGCATTAGTCCTGGTTCAAATGGGACCTTTAGTCCCGGTTTGAGACACTAACCGGGACTAAAGGGTGCGATGCCCTTTAGTCCCGGTTTGTGTCTCAAATCAAACCTTTTGTCCCGATTTGAGACACAAACCGGGACTAAAGGTTCAAACTCTACCCCCCCCCCCCCACCTGGATCGCCTTTTCAGTTTTGTAAAAAACAATATAAAATGATAAAAACTTCAAAAATTAAAATCCTTCGAGATGTAGTTATGTTACTACACCTACTAGTTAGGAAATTTTAAAGACTTAAATTTGGACATGTTTTGCAAAAAAGTGTTATGAAAAAGTAAAATGGCCATATATTTTGCATACGATGTCTAAAAAATGCATAATATATCAAAAAAATTAGCACAAAAATCCGGCATGCTTGCAAATTTTTAGAATACTCAAATTCTGAAAGGAAAAAAAAGTATGCTCAAATTTCAGTTTTTTTGATTTTTTTGTTAAATCTGGTCAAACTGTGGTCAGACTACTTATTCAAGAATATTAGTGTTAATCAATAACTATTTTTTGTTTTTTTTACTTTTGGTCAAACTATGGTCTAATATGGTCAAACTATGGTCAAACTATTTTCAAATCTGGTCAAACTGTGGTCAAACTACTTATTCAAGAAATATTAGTGTTAATAAATAATTATTGTTTTTTAGAATTATAGTTTCAAACTCAAACGGTGCTTAATGCTCAAGTTCAACTCCTAAGGGTTAATAGGATTGACAGCTTAGTATTGTCACCAAAAAAACAAGTGCATACTTGGAAACTAGGGGGAATAGAACTCGAAAGTTAAGCATGCTCAGGCTGGAGTAGTGAGAGGATGGGTGACCGGCCGAGAAGTTAGACGATTTGGAAGGAGTGGTTTATAATTGAGCAGTGATGAGGGGTGATTAGAGTGGGTGATTAGAGATTGAATTGTCAAATAATTCAAAAATTTGAGAATTTGAAAAATCAAAATCAAAAAATCAAAAACATTCAAAAAACAAAAATTCAAAAAAATTCCTTTAGTCCCGGTTGGTGTTACCAACCGAGACTAAAGGTGGAGCTCCAGAGAGCGACAACGTGGAGGGCCTTTAGTCCCGGTTCGTAACACAACCGGGACTAAAGGGGGGCCTTTAGTACCGACCCTTTAGTCCCAGTTTGGGAAACAAGACAAATGGGCCTTATGCACCAAGACAAATGGGCCTTTTTCTACTAGTGTACTTTTCTCCAGATGCACTCTTCGTTGACCATTTTCGTTGGCATTTTCGGATGTGCAAGACTGTCTTCGATCGTTTGTACAATGGCGTCCGGTTCTATGACGACTACTTCGTTTTGAAGAAGGATGTCGTGGCAAAGATTGGCTTCTCTGGTTATCAGAAGTGCACGGCCGCACTACTGATGCTATCATATGGCACGGCCATTGATTCGTGGGATGATTACCTATGGGTGTTTGAGAGCACATGCGGAGATACCAGGTCAAGTTTGCAACTGCCATGGTCGAGGTCTTCGGACATCAGTACCTGGGAGAACAAAGTGTGACATACACCAAGCGGCTCTTGGCAATCTCAGATGTAAGAGGGTGCCTAGGTTTGTTTGGATCTCTTGGCTGCATGCATTGGAAATGGAAGAACTACCCGAAGGCTTTACAAGGCCAATATCAGGGTCATGTCAAAAAGCCCACCATCATTCTTGAAGCAGTTGCATCACAAGATCATTGGATTTGGCACACTTTCTTTGGCATATGCCCGGGTCTCACAATGACATCAATGTGTTGTAGCGATCAGCGTTGTTAGCAAGGCTAGCTGAAGGAAAAGTTCCTCCTTGCCACTATACTCAATGGACATCAGTACGACATGGGCTGCTATCTAGTTGACGATACCTATCGTCCATGGGCTACCTTCTCAGCACCATCTCTAGCCCACTTGGCCAGAAAAAGGCTCACTTTCCCTAAAGACAAGAAGCAGCTAGAAAGGATGTCTGGAGTTTTGGAGGCCCGTTTTGCAGTTGTTCGTGGACCGGCTAAACAATGGGATCCGAAGACCTTGTGGGAGGTGATGACATTTTGTGTGATCACACACAACATGATCATCGAGAATGAGGGTGACAATGATGTCGCAGATCTAGAATTTGAGAACATGGGTGATACTATCGAACTTCCAGAACAGAATCCGGCCACATTTAAAGAGTTTATCAAATGCATCAACAAATTCAGGATCGACCGACTTACAAGAAGCTGAAGAAAGATCTGATTGAGCAACTCCACTTACATCTCAACATTCGAAAAAAAAATTGGGAGGCATTCGATCAACGAGAGATCAACAACTGTTTGTCTCGGCCTGTTTGTTGGTTCACCGCTTTGTCTCATCTCAAAAAATCTATCACGCCCATCTCTCTCTCATCCAGAAAAATCACCCCACGCACCTCACCTGTTCCCTCCTCGTGCACCGCCGCCGGTGGCCTCATCTCCCCTCCCCTTGCTTTCACGGGTCCAGTGACCACACCATGGAGAACCATCTCCTCGCCCTCTGCAGCTCTCTCCCTGTTCCTCCGCTCCACTTCTCCCCTTAGATCGAGCGTGGCCTGGACGAAGGGTTCCAACCAGGCCGACAACCACAGACATGTGCCAAGACTGGCATATGCACTATCGCGTACCATCTCTGCACCACACGCCGATGGGTGCCACGCCATTGCTGCTTGCACGATGGAGGGCGATGGCACGCCGCAGGCCGGGGAACGCCTCTTTGTTGCCCGCCGCACACGGGAGAGTTGCTTTCTTTGACCAGCACCGTCCGAGTTCAGTGGTTTCTCACCATCAATCACCAGTACGTTTACATTCCATGCACCTCGGGAAGCATCGAGGGGACCCACCATTCATCCACAAGTTCTAGTGGCACGACCGGGGTGGCCACACCACCTGAGCTTGTGCCCTTGGTTCTCCTTGACATGATTCCACTGTCATAATTCGCTATAAATACGAAAAGCATTGGTAGTTCCTCAAGAAATTTTTTATCGCCGTCGCAAGACGCTGTTCCGGAGCCCTACTGGAGTGGAAGCCATTGCTGCAGGCCTCTCCATCGACCTTGTTGCCTCCACGACCATGTGTGAGTAGTTGCTTCAGTTCCTACAGGTCCATAGTAGTAGTTAAATGGTGCTCTCTCTCTCTCCCTCTATCTCTCTCCCTCTATCTCTCTCCCTCTCTCTCTCCCTCTCTCCTCTCCCTCTCTCTCTCATGTCCCCCTTCTTAATTGTGTCTTTGTGGGGACACGATGAATCATGAGTTTATGATTAGATTGTTCATTGAATCCATTTGAATCTCTTCGAGTTTCGTTTGTTGTATAATTAAGTAGTTATGTATGCTTTCCATCTATTTGTCTTCTCTATACAAGATTGATTGGTAGATCCCCAGAGGGAGTGGTGCATAGTAGTGGGTTCAATCTTACGATGATTTCTATATCCTAGTGGAGACAAGACATGTATTCGTATTGTTGTTACCAAGGATAAACAACGTGGTTATATCTTGGTTATTGCATTACTTTGCTGGGAATTTAATACTTTGAGATGCATTATAGCTGTCTCGGGAGGTAAAACTTTCCCGTCGAACAAGCAGTTAGTAATGAAGCATGCTCCAAAACAAGGCCCTAAAACTTCAAGGTATGGAGGCTCGTTGCCAAGATTTTGAGTCCATAAATTATGGCGATCAAAGGTGGGATGGCTACTCCACAAGTGCAATAAAATCACCCATTGCAAGATAACCAATTGTCTCCAATCAAGGGGTTTTGTCTGTGTTTTGATTGGGCCGGCCTAATAATGTGATTTATGTAGTTTGGTGTGAGCGATTTTAGGTTTTAGTCAGTTAACCTTATGAATGCTTATATGGAAAAAACTTGGTGCATCTAGTCAGTTAATCTTTAAAAAGAAACAAAGAAGGAAATTAAATACACCTTCTGGGATGATCGAATGGGGATTATGTGGCACCCTGCATAAAGTTTTGTTGGTTACCCATCCATTTACTTTGTAGCTATGATACTTGTCCATTGATGGGTCAGCAACAATATTACACCAGCAAGAACCACTAAATCTTCCTAAGTCATTGCTGTCAGTGGAAAATTGTTTGGCACACTTGTAGTTTGGTGGGTCGATCTAACTGAATCTGCAATTTAGCTTGGCATCCAACATGGTAATGGTGTTGAATATTTTGATTATAAAAATAGATCTCATCAGAATCCTAATTCTCTCCAAGTAAGTATGAAAACTAACAGAAGAACATGTAATAACTCAGTGAAAACAAATCAGATATGAGAGCTTGTGTACCATGCAAGTCGGAAGAGTCATATGCAGGAAGCCGGTAACGAAGAATCTTTAACTGTGCAAGCAACTCAAAAATAATATCCATTGCCATGGAGGACGTCTAGCATATTTGCAGCAAAGAGGGAACCTAAGAAAATACATACATGAGCTTGGGCTTAGATGAGGCTTACTATGGGAATCTCAGCTAAAAGAACAATGGGGAAGCTCTCTGACAGGACGCCTTTCCATGAAGAGGATGCAAGAATATCGATGATACACCTCCATATTCTCCCTCATCTCCTTCCTCAACCATCATGTCCGTGATTCCATATGCTCCTCACCGACCTGGCTGAGCTCTAGCCCAGCGACGCCGGTTAATTGCACTATTGGGTCCTCCTCCATGCCGTGGGTCGTCACAGTCGGCCTCGGTTGATAATGACGATGGATTCCTCTCTGAGATCCACTGACCATGGTGCCCATGACTCGTTCCCCTACCACATTGAAAGTCCCATTAGAGTAGTAGCTAGTGTTCTGTTCCATAACATCACAACCTCGTCAGCATTTTTTGTCTGATTCCTTAGCGAAAAACATGGTCCAGTCATGCATATGCGCTAGGTAGGTATCAGATGGCATGTGAAGGAACATGTCTTCGGCCCATACAATGCCCTTCCACTCCGTACTATAAAGCCACCGCAGGAGCAATCGTGTGCCTCCGCCAGCCGCCTGTGTCCTCACTATGAAGAAAAACAGATCAAAAATAGCGGGGGAAACAATATGACAAGAACAACTCATTAGGGGTTTTTGTGGGTAGGCAGCCGGACTGCCGGAGCACCATTTGAAACTTAACTATCGATGAACCCCGGCGCATTATCCAGCCTAGCAGCGAAGATCTACCCATTGGTGACTAGGCCAACGAATAGTTGCCCTGATGCTATTGTCGACTGCTATCGGTACTGATTGGTGCAGGTTGTTGTGTCGCGAGATAGCCGATAGCGAGAGAAGATCCGAAGGCACAGAGACGAAGATGGAGGGATCAGGTGAGGAGGGGAGATGCGCTGGTGGTGGATTTTTATGGTCCTAGAATAGAGAGTAACTATGGTCCATGGAAGAGAAAAAACGCTAAGCTCAATCTCCAGTCATGGAATGCGAAAGAGCGGTCGCTTCAGTGGCCAAGAAACATCTACACGGGAAAGAAATGAATATTGCATTAGGGCATGAACTATGATGGCATATGGATACATATGCTCCATGAGAAAAAGTAGGTTGAGGCATTTATATTGACTTTTTCACCCCAACGCAAGCTACCACTAGTGGGCCTCATCAAGCAATACACATGCATGTCATGCATCTCTACTCTCCACTCCAATATTTTCATCTTTTTGCATTGGACCACACTTTTTCTTCCCAAGCACCCGCCTCATGCTAACGATCCCACTACACCATCCAAACCCTGATCCTACATGGCATGCGGGGCATTACCCTGTGGCTATGCATTTGCCATGCCCTTACAGGATTAGTAACTAAAAGCAAACGTGGCTGGTTTGGATCATGGTGGGTCCCTCATGTAAGCCGCTAGGAAAAATCAGATGTGGCTGGGCTGCTAATGTGGATGGTCTGCATGTCAAGAAAAATAGTTTAGCGCGACAAACTATTTAGGTATTGTGGATACGTTAAACCTTTTCCAATACATGTTGAATATTTATTTGAATACATGTTTAACATTTGTAAAATGCACATTCAATATCTTTTCATAACATGGTGAACACTTTTAAATATACATTTGAAGAATTTTTTTCAAAAACTTCATGAACAATTTTAAGCACGTGCAAATATTTTGTTAATTGGTAGGTCTTTTTTTACATTGTACACATTTTTTATCATGTTTTTCTAAAACTCGCGTGAACAAATTTGACTTTTCATAACACATATTTTTAAGCACACGAACATTTTTAAAAATTTCATGAATTTTTTTTTGAATAGTAACAACTTTTCTACAGATTACATGAAGGTTAAGTTATCTTGAATATTTTTTGAAATTTCATGTTTTTTTGTAAACTTGTGAATATTTTAAATGTAACAGTATGTTTTAATGGTACAAACATTTTCTCAAAAGTGCGCAAATAACTTTGTTACATTGCATTAACATTTATTAAATGTGTGGTGAATGTTTTGAAATGTTTAAGTAAGTTAATTTTAAAATATATGTATTTAGAATATTTTATACAAAAGACAAAATATAAAAAGAAACGAAAGAGAAAACATGTGTACATGCACCAGCTCGCGGCAGTCCGAGTTGTGTTGTGCATTTTTTTTCTGGCCTAACAAGGGGAGCGCTGCATGCTATGCGTCAATAGGAATTGCTTTAAGCAATAATATAGACCAGCTCCAACATCTTCAACATATGATATATATAGGACATGTACATCACTAAAAAGTGCATTATGTATCACCCTTAATATTTTTGCTCCAATAAATGATATAAAATAGAGCACAATTTTCCTCCAACAGGTGATGTCTATGGGTATGACAATTGCATACATATTACCCTAAAAATGGGACAAATGCATACACATTGAATATATTCATACCAAATTCATCTCAACTAAATCAGAAACACTACAAAGAAATTGTTCATCACACATCACACAAAATTGTCATCACACATCACACAAACTATTCATCACAGAAATTGTTCATAACACTATAGCCAAATTGTCGACAAGTTGCGGGGCAACAAGCTCCATCACAGGCGGCCGAGGGCAGCGACCGCCCAGAATCCAAAGTTGGCCCCTTGTTGTGCGGAAACACAACTCAACTCACCAAACTAGCCACCCAGTTTATCCCGGTTCGCAGCAGTCCGAGTTGTGTCATGCATTGTGTCTGGCCTAACTAGGGGAGCACTGCACGCTATGCGTCGATGGGAATTGCTTTAAGCAATAGTATGGACATTCCTAAAAGAACAACAATAATATAGACCAGCTCTAACAACATCTTCAACATGTGATATATATTGGACATGTAAAAGATAGTATTACATCAATAAAAAGTGCATTATGTTTCTCCTAAAATATTTTTGCTCCAATAAATGATGTAAAATAGGGCACGATTTGCCCCAACTGGTGATGTCTATGGGTATGACAATTGCACACATATTACCCTAAAAAAGACAATTGCATACATGTAGAATATATTCATACCAAACTCATCTCAAATTAATCACAAACACTAAAAATGAATTGTTCATCACACATCACACAAACTGTTCATCACACATCAGTCAAACTACTAATCACATAAACTGTTCATCACACATCACGCAAACTTATAGCCAAATTGTCGGCATGTTGTGGGGCGACAAGCTCCATCACAGGCAGCCGAGGGCGACAACTCGCCTGAATCCAAAGATGTGTCCTTATTGTGCGAAAATACAACCCAACTCACCAAACTAGTCACCCAGCCTATTCCAGTTCGACAACCACCTCTAGCCTGAGCCACTGACGACGGTGACCCACTTGTCAGCTTGCTTCTTGATTATTCAACCTCAAGCAGCTTTCAAGTGGGTAGTTGTTGAGTTGAAGGAGGAATGTATCCAACAGTTCAGAATCCAAAATAACTAGGTTAATGATTCCAGTGAACCGACTGGCGGAGCCTCTAGCCTGAGCCACTGACCGGTCGCAAGCGAGTTGTTGGTTTATGTTTGAGTAACATGGATTTGGGACCCACACTTTCCCTCGTCCTTATCCTCCATGACCTCTTGAGAATATTTGATCATACATATGTTCCTTCTCCTTCCTTCGCGGAGTGCTTCGCCTCCATTGTATGTAGCACAAAAGCTCTCTCCTCTCCCCTGCCAAGGCGCTCGCAGCCGCCGTCGCCATCGATCTGTAGACACTTAGACAAGTTTATGCTGGAACTAGTGTCTATGGGTGCTGTGCCGGCGAGTTGCATGCTGGAACCACCCTGACGTCTTTGCTGCAACCGTGTGTACATTTGCTAGAACAGGCCGGTGACGGAGCTGGAACCGTGATGGGGAGATGCTACACCCGGCAACGGTGGTTGCTACGACTATGTCGGGCAAAGCTGCGAAGGGCATCGACAAAAGCTGCAACCGGGCACCGGCAGAGCTGCAACCAACTTCTACAAAAGTTGTGATGGCGGCAACGGGGTGAGCCGAGTGCTACAACCGGCAATGACGATTGCTATACTACCGTTACGTTAAATGCTGCAACCAGTTAACCGTGCACCCTTTCAGCCACAGGTATGTATGTTTGGCACGCGTGCGCCTGACCGCACGCACACGCATGGACGCACCTAGAATCTGCCAAATAACTACGCTTCATGTGTGAGCACTGACCGTTGGATCATACGGCTTCGCACCCACAGGTATGTATGTTCGGCACGCGTGCGCCCGCCCGCCCGCACGGACGCACGAGACCGGCGTCTCAGCATTGTGCATTTGGCTGCACGCACGCGAGGAGGGCTAAATATATAAGCTATCCCGCGCGGAGGGAGATCGGCGACCAACAGAACAGAAAGAAGGACGCGAGCGAGACCCGAGGAGAGCCGAGAGCTGCAGCGTCCGGCGTCCCCCGCCGATGCCGACGTCGACGCCACCGTCACCCAGAACCCCTCCTCCGCACGCCCCTGCCACCAGGTATCCATCCCCATCACCCACACCTTCTTCTCCCTTCCCCGCCGGCCACAACGCAGCTTTCTTGCTTTCTTGCAAACTTATCTTCTTGCTCGTGGTGCAGCGCCCCGGGCCCCGGCTATGGCGCTAGTGCCCGTGGCTGCACGCTCGTCTTTCTTCAAGGAGCTGTGGGAGGCTCTACTGGAGGTACTCTGGGACGAGGTCAAGGAACAGGCGATGGAGCGCTGCCTCCGCTACCTGTACCACAAGTTCCTCGAGCGCGAGGAGCCTCCACCCGCGCCCCTCCCGGATTTCGCGCAGTTCTTGGTCGCCGACGGCGACACGGCGGCCGAGACAGCAGTCTTCGGGCCCCGCCCGGGGCCCCCCTTCCGCTTGGGCGACGGGAACCCCCTTCCCGGATTCCTATTCCTCCTCCTCGACGGCGAAGTCCGCCAGCGGCCTCCGCCCACCAGCGGAGCAATCGGCGTCGACCATGTCCCGATCCCCGATTCATTCTTCTACCCATCCGACGCGGAGCGGTACGCCGTCCCGGTCTTCGCGTGGAGAGCGCCGCGCCTCGGCCCGGTCCTCGGCTGCGGCGCCTCGCCGCTCTCGCCTCCGCGGCCCCCGAGGTCCGTCCTTGTGCTTCCTCCTCCGCCGCCGCCGCCGTCAAGCGGCCCGACGCCGCCGCCCTCCGTCCCCGGCGCTCACCCGATCGGTCCTGCCGCGTCGACGGCTGCTGTGGTGCCGGGTTTCCTCTCCCGGCACTGGCACTGGCTTGCCCTCGGGGTCGCGGCCGCGGCCGTGGTGGCCCTCGTCGTCTTCGCGCGGAGGCGGTCCCAGCGCCGGCGCCGGGCGGCGGAGGAGGAAGCCCGCCGCGGCTCCACGGAGGGGACCGACGGGACCAGCTAGAACCGCCGGCAGCGAGATGCCGGCCGTTACACAGGCCAGGACCCAGGAGACGCCGGGCCCCCATGGGCCATAGGGAGGGCCCATCCGGCCCAGTTACTTTCCCAGTTTTTTGTTTCTAGTCGAACCATGCCTGATACATTTGATAGTGTCAGCGTATTCTTTGTTTCTTGATATACTTCTGGAACTTTCATTTTTGCGCTTCGGCTGGATTATACTAGTATACAGTACATCGTTTAAACCGCAACAAAGTATTTTTGTGTCCAGCTTTTTTGGTCAAGTTTTTTTTTGTTATGGAGCTACTAGAGATATTTCGTTACTTTCTTCAGCAACAAAGTAAGTTGAAGCAGAAACTGCCAAACCAAATGCTCATGCAATACGGAAACCCAGCTGATGGCTATAACATTAGAGCATCTCGAGCTGTTGGCGGGGCGTCTAAAATCGCCGCCTGGGGACGAGCCGGCGCAAAAAAACGGCCTGGGGACGAGTTGGCCCCCAGTCGTCGGCACAGGGACCGCCCACAGACGCGTCTGATTTTTTCTTAAAATTAAAAAAGTTCGGCAAAGTTCGGTTAAAACACGTCTAAATTTCGGCAAACTTTGGCATATATTGTTTCGCGACGCGTTACAAACATAAACTAAAGAAAGAAATCACTGAAAGCTTAGTAGTCGCCGTTGTCGCCGCCGTCGGCGGCGGCCTTCTCATCCTTGATGGGGCCGCCCTTGCTGGACCCCTGCCCGGCGTCGCCATGGCGGACTGGTGGCGGCGCGTCATCCTCGTCGCTCTCGTCGAGGACGACAACGACTCCTTCGAGTGCGCCGGCGAGCGGCGTCTCCGCCGCGGGCTCGGCCTTGACGCCGAACAGCGCCGGAGAGCCAGAGGAGTGGGAAGAAGATCGCGACGAGGAGTGCGAGGAGGAAGACGAGGGAGTGACGAACCTCCTGGGCAGCCATTTCCCGGCGCGTCGGCGGTGGGCCGGGGCCGCCTGGGGGTATGCCAACGGCGGGTTGTTGTTGCCCTCGAGGTGCGCCAGCATGCCCTCGAGCGTGCGGCCGGGGACGCCCCACCACACGTGGCGCCCCTCATTGTTCTTCGTGCCGCCCACCACCGGCACCCCGTTGATGGACGCCAACCGCTGCTCCTGACGGCGTGCGAAGTAGGCAGCCCACGCCGCGTAGTTGTCGGCGTCGTACTGGGGGAGGGCAAGCTGCTCGTCGGTGAGGGAGGCGCGCACGAGCTCGACCTCGGCGGCGAAGTAGTGGGGGTGTGCCGCGGCATCGGGCAATGGGGGAACAGGCACTCCCCCGTTGCTCAGCCTTCACCCCGTCGGCATGGCGCGCATGTCCGGCGACGCCGGGATGTTGACCTCGAACAGGAGCCATTGGCCGCCGCAGAGTCGCTGGGGAAACGTGCGGCCATCGGAAGAGGGAGAGAGGGGAGGGGGAAGGGCTCGGCGGCGGCGCACTGGAGAGGGAGAGCTCGGCGTCTAGGCTGGAACCATCTCTTGTTTTTCTGCATTAAGTGAAGACACTTTTTATTTTTGCTGGAACCCCTTACTAGTAGAAAAAGGACCTATTGTCCTGGTTCATAAGGACTTTAGTCCCGGTTCTGAAACCGGGACTAAAGGGTCGTTACTAAAGCCTTCCTCTTTAGTCCCGGTTCTTACACGAACCGGGACTAAAGGCCGTCCACATGGCCGCTGTCTCGAGGTCCATCTTTAGTCCCGGTTGGTAACACCAATCAGTACTAAAGGAAATTTTATGATTTTTTTCGAAATTTTTTTTTCGAATTTTTTTTGGATTTTCAAATTTCTGTATTTTTTGAACCTCTAATCTCTAATCACCCCTCATCACTGCTCAATTTAACCTCTAATCTCTAATCGCCCTTCATCATTCCAAATCATCCAACTTTCCGGACGGTCACCCATCCTCTCACTACTCCAGCCTGAGCACGCTTAACTTTTGGGTTCTATTCTTCCTCTTTCCAAGTCTGCACTTGTTGTTTTCCTCACAATAATAAGATGTCAATCCTATTAACCCTCAGGAATTTAGCTTGAGCATCAAGTCACACATTTCACTGTTTGAGTTTGAAACTATTGTTCTAAAAAACAATAATTATTTAGTAACATTAATATTTCTTGAATAAGTAGTTTGACCATAGTTTGACCACAGTTTGACCACAGTTTGACCAGATTTGACCAAAATTAAAAAAACTGAAATAATTATTTAGTAACACTAATATTTCTTGAATAAGTAGTTTGACCATTGTTTCACCATAGTTTGACCACAATTTGACCAGATTTGACCAAAATTCAAAAAAACTAAAATAATTATTTAGTAACAATATTACTTCTTGAATAAGTAGTTTGACCATAGTTTGACCAGATTTAACAAAAATTCAAAAAAAACTAAAATTTGAGCATAACTTTTTTTCCTTTTAGAATTTGAGGTTTCTAAAAATTTGCAAACAGGCCGTAGGCCGTCAAAATTGGATGTAGATTTTTGTGCCGAACATTTTGATATATTATACGTTTTTATTTTGACATCGTATTCAAAAGTTATAGCCGTTTTACATTTTCCGTACACTTTTTGCAAAACATGTCCAAATTTAAGTTTTTAAATTTTCCTAACTAGTAGATGTAGTAACATAACTACATCTTGAAGAATTTTAATTTTTCAAGTTTTTATCATTTTCTTTTGCTTTTTACGAAACTGAAAAGGCGATCCCAGGGGATAGAGTTTGAAAATGGGACCTTTAGTACCGGTTCGTGCCACGAACCGGTACTAATGCCTCAAACCCCATTAGTACCGATTGGTGGCTCGAACCGGGACTAAAGGTCTAACCTTTAGTACAGGTTGGTGCCACGAACCGGTATTAATGGGCATCATACCCATTAGTACCGGTTCGTGGCACGAACCGGGACTAAAGGTCCGGTACTAATGCATGTATGATGCCTTAGCCGCTCGAACCGGGACTAATGCTCACATTAGTCCCGGTTCGTAATGCAACCGGGATTAATGCTCTTTTTTGGGCGGACCAAAGCCCTGTTTTCTACTAGTGCCTTTTCTGTTTTCCTACAATTGAGAAGACGTTGCCGTCGCCATCATGATTTTTTCTACAATCTATTTTCTTTTTGTTGGAACCATATTTGATTTTGTTGGAACCATTTTCTGATTTTTGCTAGAAACCATCCCCATCCCCTCTTTTTTGCTTCCAACAGCTCTGCTGGCGAGCGACGTCGTGGCCGCATTATTGTTGCAACCAGAGGGATGGCAGCACCAGCGAGGACTTGTGTTTTGCTGCCGACACCGGAAA
>NC_041386.1:713574265-713588799 GCF_002162155.2 Triticum dicoccoides | reverse complement strand
AGCTGCACGAGACGGGAGATGTGGGGGAGGTGCGTTGAGGAAGGTCTCTCGGACGGACCCCTTTTTTTGCTAAATCCAACGGCCAGAATTATTGGCATCCGGTGGCTAGCGCTTGACAGGCCCAAATTTGGGCCGGTGCGCCGGCGCCTAGTACTACCCATTTCAAAAAGCCCCGGAACTGCTGCGTCCGCTGCCCTGTGGAGGACCCCTCCTGACGAGCCCATTGTTAGAGGTATCTGCTCCATGCACAACCCAGCCCAGAAGGCTGCCAGATGGTCAGACCAAGGAGCTGAAGCAACCAACAAACCCAATGGTCAGCGTTGAATTTGATTTCATTGAATCTAGCATGTGAAGCTATAGGAAAATGTTGTTCGAGTTGGGAGTTTACCAATCAATACGGAACGGCTGAGAGTTTGCAACAGCATACACTTTAACTATCATATCAAGAGGCAGGATATAACAGTAAATTACATGTAACAAAAGTTGTTTGTGAGAGTTTGCAACTCATTAGTAGTAAATTTGTTAGCGTCCCACAGAACATGATAATGATCAGGATGGCTTGTTCCCTGATAGAAATCGACACTGGGATCAGCCAGCAATCAGGGCATTCCATCAACGAAAACTTGCAAATAGAGGAAAGCCAACCTGAATGCTAACATGACTACACAAGTAGAAATCAAACGCTGTTGGTCGGCAAATTTTCGAACGAATAACAGGGCCTAGCATTATGAACATAAAAATGGTCAGATTCAACACTCGGGTAAGCACAAAAAACATGTTTGCACAAAACAACTAATCAGGATGTATGTTCCTGCTTCTACCAACAGTATGCTTATCATTGCGGCGATGCCGTTTCTGGACAACCAGAAAAGTAATTGGAGGCTCATAATTGGAAGCACGGCCCTAGCAACATAGGAAATGTTAGGCAGAGAAAAAATGTTGAATGTTGACAAACAAGTATGGTTAGTTACCCTAGGAAAAGTGTAGTCAAATAAACTCTCCGATGTTCGTACCAGGAAGAATTGAAGGATCCAAAGAGACGAAGACGAGAGCATCACCAATACGAAAGAGGCAGGCAGCTAAACTGGTGGGTGTGCCTGGTGATGAGTCAATAGCAGTTCGTGAGTATAACATCACATTGTTCTATCAGAATTTAAGAGCTACATTGTTCACAAATTACATACAAAGATCATGTTTAGTAGAACAGGGCAAGACCTGGGCATAGCATACTCAAAAATGTCAGAGGTCAATACTACAATTGAAACAACAGACCATAATATTGGCAGAAGCCAAACAAAAAAGGCGTTTAGCATTTATCATTCAGATATGTGAACTCAAATTGAATAGACTATTTATTCATCCCATAAATACACACAACACTACAGTGCACTAAAATGCAGTTTGGTTGATTCTGAAGAAAAAAATATCCTGTTTGGTTCAGCGATTTCCGAACGGAATCCCATTACATTGGTATGTTGACTCTTATTATACTAGTTCCTCAACATAACACATGGGATCCAGAACCATTTCTTAGAAGGAACCAGGGCATGAACCATGCATTACCAACCTCTAAAATTCTTGAACAAAACAAAACATCGCGTAACAACTATTCCAGTAACAAACCATGCCAAAAAGAGAAAATCACATCCATCTTGCTAGTGATAAAAAGTTGACCACTTTTCAGAGGTGCATTGCATGAAAAGGTGAGCATTTGTAGTTTGTCAACTACAACAATTCCAGTTCAAGGTACTAACTGTTCATTCTGTTAATGTGGAAGAAAAATGTAAATCAAATTATAACAAATCAGCGTGTCTTTGAAAACTTTGATTAGCCCAGATTAACATTGAATGCCAGAACATCAGATTGCTAAGAAAAATAGAGGTTCCCAAAGAATGACTAGTAAATGAATTAACTGCCTCAAAACAATTGTGAGCCTCTCCTTATGTTCAATATTGTACTGCCAAAAATAAATTTGGAATAACATAGACAGTGCAGACATTTTTCATAACTTACACTAAAAAGGTACTACGCAGGTCAAGAACGCTGGTTCAAACAAGAACTATGAACAGAACCAATCAGAGGAAGCGAACTGAATTAGCAGTAACATGCCTTAAGGCCATACTATCAGACGACCATATACATATTTACTCAGGCTCCAGCAAAATGTTTCATCGGTTGATACCATGACTCTTAGCATTTCTTCCAAAATTCAAATTATAGATCACATACTGCCAATAGTGCAATGCAAATTATAGATCACATATTGCAAGACTGGAGAACAGGATTTAGCTCACAAAATTGAACCATTTGCAGCATGAAGGTACTAACAATAGATGGGCACAAAGAAATTACAGGGCACAGGATATGCAGATCAGTCTCTATTAGGGGTGGACGCGGTCCGGGCCGGTCCGGTCCCTGACCGAGCCATGCTTTGGACCGGCCGCGGCCGGTCCGGTCCGGACCGGACCGAAGTGGCTGGCGTTTCATATTTCCAGGACCGGACCGGCTGCAGCAAAGCTCGGTCAAGACGGAGAGGACCTTCTGAATTTGTATCCTGGGAGTGCGCTGGGAGGATTTTTGGCTCTGTTTAGCCACTGTTTAGTCATCCTTTTATATTTTGTAAAGCAAATGGACCAAGAATACAGCATATATGAGACAAATTTTGAACATTTAGAATGCTTGTTTCAAAAGAGGATGGAATCGACAATAAATAAGCAAGTTTTGCTATAGGTTTACCATGACAAGCTGAAGAATGGATGAAAGATGATATAAGAAAATTTTGGAATTCAGTACTAACTGCTAACAATGGTGTATTCAACACTCAATAGATCAGTACGAACTGCTAACAATTCAGTACTAATTGTTGAAAATTTTGGCACTGAATACCTCGGTCAGAGATGGGATAAGGCAAAGGAGAGGACAGAGGAGATCGAACAGGTGCAGGGGAGACGGCGTGCAGTTGCAGGCACATCCTCCCCCTCCTCCAGCTTCGTGGTCATCTCAAATCGACAGCAGCGAGCCGGCGAGGAGGTGGTCGACGGCGGACAGGTGGAGACGGCGGCGGTCGACCCTCAACTCGACGGCAGGCAGCTGCACGCGCTGCGCTCCCTCCTCTTCTCCTCTTTCCCTCCAGTACTACGGCTTCGTGGTCTACGGCGAGGTGGTTGACGACGGCAGCACCAGGAGGTGGTCGACGACGGCAGCCGGCGGAGGCGGCGCTCGACCGCTCGGGGTCGGGGGAGGGGAATGGACGGGGTTGCGTACTTGAACTCTCTACTTTGCCTGTATTGCCGTCTGCGCTAGGCTCTATATGGTTTTTATTTTTTTTGAGGCACTGGGCTCTATATGGGTTGCTGTGGGCTGTGGCCTGTGAGCTGGGCTAAATGTCGCGGTCCGAACGAGCGGACCGAGCTTTGACCGGACCGGACCGAGAAAATTTCGGTCCATTTTCTAGGGACCGGACCGACGACTTTTTTCAGCGGGCCTGGACCGAGCCGGCCTGCACCGAGCGGGCCGCGAGCCGGACCGTTTCGTCCACCCTAAGTCTCTATGGTAAAGTATACTGGGCACATGCCTAGTCAAGAACAGTACAGCCTAGATTAACAAGACTCCCAACCAGACACAACTGCCGCAACAATCTCACTACTCACCCACATTCTTCACGGCCTCCCGCCACACCCTCTCCATGCGGTGCCTCTCTGTGAGCTGACGACCTCTTGCCGCATGCCCTTCTTGGCTGTGGCCCCGAGGGGCTGGAGAAACACCGTCACAGTACCTGTGGTGCCTAGGTTTGATGCGCTTGTGGATCTCGTAGCAGGTGGGTGGCTTGTCGAATAGCTCCCGGATGACGGGGAGCTTCTTGGCTGCCCGGACCCGGCCGAAGGGGACGGGGATGGCGACGATATTGCCGTTGAGGACGTCGGTCATGGGCACGGCGTAGCAGTCGCGGCCGGCGGCGGCCGTGTCTTGCTGAGCTTGGGGCGAGAGAGGGTTTGGGGAGGAATGAGCGGAATTTCCTATTTGCGCATTTTGCGGCAAATAGTCGGCGCGACGCACAGGACGCAGCTCACCCTGGGCCGGCCCATTTGAGTGGTTTCGCTTCGCGATATTAAAAGACCGCAAAAATGGTGGCTATAGAGATCGAACAGACGACCTGTTGTATAAGTACGCGCCGCGGTAGCCACCACGCCTAGCTTCTGGATGTTTAAGGAAAACAATGCTAAGTTTTAAGAAGTTAAAGGCGACAACAAACTTAAAACCAGTTTACGTTAATTCCAAAAACTTTTATTCCTTCTACTGGTTCTTTCTGGTTTTTCTTCACAGTCTTATTCTGTTCTTTCCTTTTTTCACGTTTTTTTTTATTTTTTTACTTTTTAATATTTTCTCCTTTTTCTTTTTAAGCTTTTCAAAAATGTTCTTTGTGCATATTTCTGAAATAGTGTTCACATTTTTAATTTTTTTTTCACAATTTCGAAAAATGTTCCTGATTTTTTTGTTTGTTTTTTTTCTTTCTTTTACATTTTTTTTCTTATCTTTTTTTAAAAATAAATTCAAAATATTGAAAAAAATTCGTATTTCATAAATTTTTCAGTTTTCGAAAAAATGTTCTCCAATTTAAAATTTGTTCCCGTTACACAAAAAATTTCAAAACTTTCAAAATGCAGAAAATATACCGGATTTCAGAAAATGTTCGCGTTTTCATAAAATGTTCGCGCTTCCAATTTTATTCGGTATTTTTCAAAATTGTTCTCTATTTCAAAATTATTTTTATTCTCAAGATTCAAAAAAATGTTTGTGCTTTAAAAAATTGTTCACGCTTCCAAATTTATTCAGGATTTTTTCAAGATTGTTCTCTATTTAAAAAATTTTCCTCGAGATTCAAAAAATGTCTGTGCTTTAAAAAATTGTTTGCGTTTCCAAATTTGTTGGGGAGTTTTCAAAATTTTTTCTCAAGATTCAAAATATGTTTGTGCTTTAAAAATTGTTCTCCATTTCTAAATTTGTTCTGAAGATTCAAAAAATGTTTGTGCTTAAAAAAATTGTCCGTGCTTCCAAATTTGTTCTCAGTTTCAAATTTTGTTCTCAAGATTCAGAAAATGTTTGTGCTTTAAAGAAATGCCACAAATTCCAAAAATGTTTGGGAAATTCAGAAGTTGTTTGTGTTTCCAAATTTTGTTTTGAAATTTGAAAAATTGTTCCTGTTCAGTTTTTTGGGTAGTTTAAAAAATGTTTCCGTTCTAAAAAATCAGTTTGCGTCTTGAAAATTCGTTTGTGTGTTGAAAAATGTTTGAGTCTTCTAAAAAATTGTAGAAAAACACTAATAATGTTCGCGTTTGATAAAACATTCACGTTTTGTTTTGCTATTTGGAAAATCGTAAAGGATGTTTTTCAAACTGTCTTATACTTTCTTTAGTTCTTGTAGGTTTCCGCTGTGGTTTAGTCAACTGAGGTCGTCCATCCTATTGGCTAGTAGCATGCGATTGCAAGTCGGCAGTGCTGTGTTCGATTCCCAGCCATCACGCTGTGCTTTTTTTTAGCAAATTATCACCTTGTATTTCCAGCGCACTCTCCAACAGGCTGGCCCAATTGGCGCACCTCCGCGACGTGCTCGGGTCGCCCCTGTGCGTCGGCGCCCTATTGGACGCAACGAGCGTCCAGTAGGAGCTCCTGGGATGAGCAGAGCTGGACAGTCGGGCGTGTGTTCTCGATTGAGATTTGCGGGCCACTGCAGCTTTCGTATCGAGTTGTTCTCCTCTTGGGCGTGTGTGCGATACAAAGCTGGCCAAATGGGCCCGGTCCAGGTCGTGCCGGCCCGATAGCAGTTCCATAAATCGAATTTAGAAGAACTCTAGCAGTTCCATAAAGGGTCTATTTAAGAATACATCTAGATGTGACATGCATCTAAGCTGATGTCCACTCTGTTTGTGATATATTTTTCTGTCCTAGTTTTATTTGTTTCTTGTTTATTTTTGCTGCATTATATATTTGTGGAAGCTTAGATGTGACATCCTTAAAAAACATCTGGATGTGAATTAATTAGACAAACTGTTCCATAAATACCCTAAAAAAGCAGTTCCATAAATCGAGTTTACAACAACTGTAGTAGTTCCATAAATCGAATTTAGAAGAACTCTAGCAGTTTCATTAATCGAATTTATAACAATCTACCAGTTCCATAAACTTTTCAGTTTCATGTAGTAGGGCTAAGGGCATCTCCAACGTTGATTCTGAAACTGAACATCGTATTCGTTCACGAACCGATGATGACTAGTCCGCGAATCGGCCATCTAAAACTGCCAACATACATTTCAAGCCAAATTTGAAAGAAAAGCTAGGCAACTTATATCAAACACGACGGATTTCAGCATAGTTCGAACATAGTTTACATAAAACAAATGTATTTTGACTGTTTTACTAAGAACTGGAAAAAAGACCTAGGAGGCTAACTTGTAGCGGACGACGACCTCGTACGCTTGGCCGCCATGCCTGGCCGCACCACTCTAGCCGTCCGTGTTGTCGTCATCACCGTCCCTCCAGCGGCGGAAAGTCACGGGACTGCCACGACTACCTTAACCCGGCCATACCAATTGCGGAAGTCGGCACGCCAGCTCCTTCTTCATGTGGCGCTTGATTTGGACACCATGGTTGCGTGGGGGACGCCGGTTCCTGCTTCACGCGGCGGAGAGGTGACGTCAGCTCCTGCTTGACACGGTAACGCAGTGGGGGGGACGGCTCCTCCTTGACGGCACGCGACAGCAAGGGCGGCATCAGGACCATGCTCCCGAAGCGACCTTTCTATCATCAGCTTCATCTGACAGATGAACTACTCGCCCGTCAGAGCGGCCTCCGAGAGGAGGTGACTATTGCGGCGGCGGCACCTAGTCCTCCTCTTCATTGGAGGGGATGACAATCTCCTCCTTGTCAGAGGAGTCAGTAGCCGTGGAGCTCGAGTACCCTGTAGAGCAAGGGCGGCGGTTGATACGTCCATTTTGCATCATGCTTTTATATCAATATTTATTGCATTATGGGCTGTTATTTCACGTTATGTCACAATACTTATGGCTATTCTCTCTTATTTTACAAGGTTTACCATGAAGAGGGGGAATGCCGACAACGGGGATTCTGGCTGGAAAAGGAGCAAATATTGGAAACCTATTCTGCAGAGCTCCAAAAGTCCCGCAACTCCACAAAAGTCATTTTTGGATTTAATAAGAATTATTGTGCAAAGAAAGTACATGAGGGGGCCCGCACCCTAGCAAGGAGGGTGCGGGGCGCCCCCCTCCCCTACAGGGCGCCCCCCCTGTCTCTTGGTCCCCCTGGTGGCCCCCCGGTGCCCATCTTCTGTTATATGAGGTGTTTTATCCTGGAAAAAAATCAGGGGCAAGCTCATGAGACGAAACTCCGCCGCCACGAGGTGGAACCTTGGCGGAACCAATCTAGGGCTCCGGCAGAGCTGTTCTGCGAGGGAAACTTCCCTCTGGGAGGGGGAAATCATCACCATCATCATCACCAACGATCCTCTCATCGGGAGGGGGTCAATCTCCATCAACATCTTCATCAGCACCATCTCCTCTCCAAACCCTAGTTAATATCTTGTATCCAATCTAGTATCAAAACCAAAAATTGGTACCTGTGGGTTGCTAGTAGTGTTGATTACTCCTTGTAGTTGATGCTAATTGGTTTACTTGGTGGAAGATCATATGTTCAGATCCTTTATGCATATTATTACCCCTCTGATTATGAACATGAATATGCTTTATGAGTAGTTACGTTTGTTCCTGAGGACATGGGTGAAGTCTTGCTATTAGTAGTCATGTGAATTTGGTATTCGTTCGATATTTTGATGAGATGTATGTTGTCTCTCCTCTAGTGGTGTTATGTGAACGTCGACTACATGACAGTTCACCATTATTTGGGCCTAGAGGAAGTCATTGGAAAGTAATAAGTAGATGATGGGTTGCTAGAGTGACAGAAGCTTAAACCCTAGTTTATGCGTTGCTTCGTAAGGGGCTGATTTGGATCCATATGTTTCATGTTGTGGTTAGGTTTAACTTAATACTTCTTTTGTAGTTGCGGATGCTTGCAATAGGAGTTAATCATAAGTGGGATGCTTGTCCAAGTAAGGGCAGTACCCAAGCACCGGTCCACCCATGTATCAAATTATCAAAGTACCGAACGCGAATCATATGAGCGTGATGAAACTAGCTTGACGATAATTCCCATGTGTCCTCGAGAGCGCTTTTCTCATTATAAGAAGTTGTCCAGGCTTGTCCTTTGCTACAAAAAGGATTGGGCCACCTTGCTGCACCTTATTTACTTTCATTGCTTGTTACTCGTTACAAATTATCTTATCACAAAACTATCTATTACCTACAATTTTAGTGCTTGCAGAGAATACCTTACTGACAACCGCTTGTCATTTCCTTCTGCTCCTCGTTGGGTTCGACACTCTTACTTATCGAAAGGACTACATAGATCCCCTATACTTGTGGGTAATCAAGACTCTTTTTTGGCGCCGTTGCCGGGGAGTGAAGCGCCTTTGGTGAGTCTAACTTGGTAAGGAAACATTTATATAGTGTGCTGAAATTTTCTGTCACATGATACTATGGAAACTAATCCTTTGAGGGGCTTGTTCAGGGTATCTTCGCCCCGGCCAGTAGAGCAAAGAGTTGCTCCTCAACCTACTGGACCTGCTGAAAATATTTACTTTGAAACTCCTTCAGGTATGATAGAGAAACTGCTAGCTAATCCTTTTGCAAGAGATGGAACATTGCATCCTGATTTACATCTTATCTTGGTGGATGAATTTTGTGGATTATTTAAGCTTGCAGGTATTCCCGATGATGTTGTTAAGAGGAAGGTCTTCCCTTTATCTTTGAAGGGAGATGGATTGACATGGTATAGGCTATGTGATGATGATACGGGATCCTGGAACTATAAACGATTGAAGTTGGAATTTCACCAGAAGTTCTATCCTATGCATCTTGTTCACCGTGATCGTAGTTACATATATAATTTCTGGCCTCGCGAAGGAGAAAGCATCGCTCAAGCTTGGGGGAGGCTTAATTCAATGTTATATTCATGCCCCAACCATGGGCTCTCAAGAGAAATGATTATTCAAAAATTTTATGCTCGGCTTTCTCTTAATGTTCGCACCATGCTCGATACTTCCTGTGCTGGTTCTTATATGCTGAAGACTACTGAATTCAAGTGGGACTTATTGGAAAGAATTAACCGCAACTCTGAAGATTGGGGTTCCAACGATGGTAAGGAGTCAGGTATAACACCTAAGTTTGATTGTGTTAAATCTTTTATGGATACCGATGCTTTTCGTGGATTTAGCGCTAAATATGGACTTGACTCTGAGATAGTAGCTTCTTTTTGTGAATCTTTTGCTGCTCACGTTGATCTCCCTAAGGAGAAGTGGTTTAAATATAATCCTCCAATTGAAGTAAAAGTAGTTGCACCTATTACAGTTGAAGAAAAGACTATCACTTATAATGATCTTATTTTTCCTACTACTTATGTTGAGAAACCTCCTTTTCCTGTTAGAATGAAGGATCATGCTAAAGCTTCAACTGTTGTTCGTAAGAGTAGTACTAGAACTTATACACCTCCAGAGAAAATTAAAGTTGAACCTAGTATTGCTATGGTTAAAGATCTCCTGGATGATAATATAGATGGGCATGTTATTTACTTCTGTGGTGAAACTGCTAATATAGCTAAACCAGATGCTAAGATACATAGACCTGTTGTAGGCATGCCTATTATTTCTGTTGAAAATAGGAGATCATTGTTATCATGGCTTATGTTATATGGGTGCTAGTGCTAGTGCAATACCCTATGACTTATATAAAGAAATTATGCATGATATTACACCCGCTTAGTTGGAAGATATTGATGTTACAATTAAGCTTGCCAATAGAGATACTATTAAACCAGTTGGGATTGTTAGAGATGTTGAAGTCTTGTGTGGGGAAGTCAAATACCCTGCTGATTTTCTTGTTCTTGATTCCCCACAAGATGACTTTTGTCCCATTATATTTGGTAGACCCTTCTTGAATACTGTTAATGCTAGGATTGATTGTGAAAAGGATGTTGTTACGATTGGCTTGGATGATATGACTCATGAGTTTAATTTTAATAAATTTCGTAGACAACCCCGTGATAAAGAATTACCTAGTAAAGATGAAATAATTGGTCTTTCTTCTATTGCCGTGCCTCCTACTGATTCGTTAGAACAATATTTGCTAGACCATGAAAATGATATGTTTATGAATGAAATAAGGGAAATAGACGAAGTATTCCTTTAGCAGGTGCCTATCTTGAAACACAACTTACCTGTTGAAATCCTAGGGGATCCTCCTCCACCCAGGGTGATTCCGTGTTTGAGCTAAAACCATTACCTGATAATCTTAAATGTGCTTATCTTGATGAAAAGAAGATATATCCTATTATTATTAGTGGTAACCTTTCAGAACAGGAAGAGGAAAGATTATTGAAAACTCTGAAGAGGCACCGTTCTGCTTTGGATATACTCTAGATGATCTTAAGAGCATTAGTCCTACTCTATGCCAGCACAAAATAAAAGTGGAGAAAGACACCAAACCGGTTAGGGATCCTCAACGACGATTAAACCCTAAGATGAAAGAAGTGGTAAGAAAGTAGATACTAAAACTCCTTGAGGCAGGTATAATTTATCCCGTTGCTGATAGTGAATGGGTAAGCCCTGTCCATTGTGTCCCTAAAAAGGGAGGTATTACTGGTGTTCCTAATGATAAAGATGAATTGATTCCGCAAAGAATTATTATAGGTTATAGGATGGCAATTGATTTCCGTAAATTAAATAAAGCTACTAAGAAAGATCCACCCTTTACCTTTTATTGATCAAATGGTAGAAAGACTATCCAAACATACACATTTCTGCTTTCTAGATGGTTATTCTAGTTTCTCTCAAATACCCGTGTCAGCGGAAGATCAATTAAAAACTAGTTTTACTTGCCCTTTCGGTACATTTGCTTATAGACGTATGCCTTTTGGTTTATGCAATGCACCTGCTACCTTTCAAAGATGCATGATGGCTATATTCTCTGACTTTTGTGAAAAGATTTGTGAGGTATTCATGGATGACTTCTCCATTTATGGATCCTCTTTTGATGATTGCTTGGGCAACCTTGATCGAGTTTTGCAGAGATGTGAAGACACTAGTCTCGTACTAAATTGGGAAAAGTGTCACTTTATGGTTAATGAAGGCATTGTCTTGGGGCATAAAATTTCTGAAAGAGGTATTGAAGTTGATAAAGCTAAAGTTGATGCTATTGAAAAGATGCAAGGTCCTAAGGACATTAAAGGTATAAGAAGTTTCCTTGGTCATGCCGGTTTTTATAGGAGGTTCATTAAGGACTTTTCTAAAATCTCTAGGCCTCTGACCAATTTATTGCAAAAAGATATTCCGTTTGTCTTTGATGATGACTGTGTAGAAGCATTTGAAATACTTAAGAAAGCTTTGATCACTGCACCCATTTTTCAGCCACCAGATTGGAATTTACCTTTTGAAATTATGTGTGATGCTAGTGATTATGCTGTAGGTGCTGTTCTAGGGCAGAGAGTTGATAAGAAATTAAATGTTATTCAATATGCTAGTAAGACTCTTGATTCTGCCCAGAGAAATTAAGCTACCACTGAAAAAGAATTCTTAGCAGTTGTATTTCCTTGTGATAAGTTCAGACCTTACATTGTGTGATTCCAAAGTTACTATTCACACCGATCATGCTTCTATTAAATATCTTATGGAAAAGAAAGATGCTAAACCTAGACTTATTAGATGGGTTCTCTTGCTTCAAGAATTTGATTTGCATATTATTGATACAAAGAGAGCTGAGAACCCCGTTGGAGACAACTTGTCTAGGCTAGAGAATATTCTTGATGACCCACTACCTATTGATGATAGCTTTCCTGATGAACAATTAGCGGTCATTAACGCTTCTCGTACTGCTCCATGGTATGCTGATTATGCTAATTACATTGTTGCTAAATTTATACCACCTAGTTTCACATACCAGCAAAAGAAAAAGTTCTTTTATGATTTAAGACATTACTTCTGGGATGAACCACACCTATATAAAGAAGGAGTAGATGGTGGTATTAGACGTTGTGTACCTGAGCATGAACAGGAACGTATCCTACGCAAGTGTCACTCTGAATCATATGGAGGACACCACGCTGGAGACAGAACTGCACATAAGGTATTGCAATCCGGTTTTTATTGGCCAACTCTCTTCAAAGATGCCTGTAAGTTTTGTTTTATCTTGTGATGAATGTCAAACAATTGGTAATATTAGTAGACGTCAAGAAATGCCTATGAATTATTCTCTTGTTATTGAACCATTTAATGTTTGGGGCTTTGATTATATGGGACCTTTTCACTAGTAGATAAACCACCATTAGTCCCGGTTGGTAAGGGCCTTTTGTCCCGGTTCCTGAACCGGGGCTAAAGGGTCGTTACTAATGCCCTGACCCTTTAGTCCCGGTTCAGTCCAGAACCAGGACTGATGGGCCTCCACGTGGCCATTGCGCCGAGCCCATGCAGGAGGGCCTTTGGTCCCGGTTGGTGGCACCAACCGGGACCAATAGGCTGTGGTTTTTGTTTTTTTGAAGGGGGGGGGGTTGGGGGTTTTGTGGGGTTAATTTAGGTGTTTCATATATTGTGTTAGCTAGCTAATTAATAGAGAGAAGTGTCCTCTCTTATGTCCGTGCTTGGTCGACGCTACGTACTGTACATAGAGAGGCCCTTGACACACTAGCTAGTAAGAAAATGAAGGAAACCATTAAGTACGGAAGTTGGTCATGCATACCGAGAGAAGTGATCGATCGACCTATCCTTCTCCGAGAGATTGGTCGAACAACAAGTTTTCGTATTATCTATCCGACGCTACTGGCTACATACATATACAATATGTAAGATCTCTTACAATCTCCTAGCAATTGAAATCAACTTCCACATGGTATTCTCCGGCTTTATTGATGACGTGGTCAAGAAAGAATCCCGCCAATTCCTCTTGAATTGCTTTCATGCGATCTTGTTCTAGGAGTTCATCCCGCATCTGCCACGTCTAATTTGAAGAAGGGGGTTAATACATATATATGAATGAAACTCAACAGAAATGATGGTGTAATAAAATGAAATTGTGAATATTATTGCTTACGCACTTCATATTGTCTTTTAGAGTAGCCCCGCTTATTTTTCAAAGTCGCGTTGTAGATGAACTCGCACACGTAGTATCCACAGAAATTATTCCCTTGTTCCTGCCACAAGCACTTTACGAGAAATAGAGGTCAATCAAACTGATAATGAAGCATTATAAATGGCATTGATGAAAGTATAGCTATAGAATCAATGGGAGATGCGCGCAACTAGCTAGCCAGTAGTACTTACTTTCGGGTATATATATCGCAGCTCCTTCGGCAGTCCCAGAGCTTCTGTAGTGAACTGTTTCCAAACCCTGCAAGACAAAGAAAATAATTATTATTACTTGAGATATCAGGAAATGAACAAAAAGTTGCCGATATGTTGCGACAATGATCAATTGAACTTACTTGTTGAGCAATTTAGTCATGTCCGCATAGGTTTTGGGATCTTTTCTTCTCGAGTCTAAGATGGTTACTAGTCCCCGCTCAAGATTAATCTCCAGAAGTACATAGTGGAAGCTGCGCACGCATGCATAACTCATCAATTACATTACTATAACCTTGCTCGAGTAATAAGGGAAACCGAATATGCACACGACAGTAACACTCACTTGAAGTTGTAAGGAAAGAGTGTTAAATCTTTGTTTTAATTTTTGATCAACGATTGTAGCAAGTTGGCCTCGGCCTCTTCGGCGTGTTTTTTAACCTGAATTTCATCTATGATATTTGTGCTAATGAACCCAATATCATACATTTCTTGTTTTCTGCACTCGACGATCTTTAATCTGCATAATATAGTGAGGATAATTAATTATAAATACATGCAATGAAAGAGCTGAGCTATATATAGAGACTTAATGACAGAAATAGTACTTACATACAGTAGCAAAAGACCGTTAATTTATCGAGGGCCTTTTGATTGAAGAACTCGAAGAACTCCTCAAATGGAACAGGCAACATATCAGTTCCAACGAGGTCGTGCTCCTCTTTAATTCTCAGGTACAAAGGATTCGTCCCCCCAGACTCTCTGCAGGTTTTCATATACCACTACTAGGAAAAGGGCTATAGATAGGATTGATACTAATGGCGCACCGAGGAACCAGTGCGCCACTACTATATACTAATGGCGCACCAGTCGGTGATGCGCCATTAGTGTGGAAGACACTAATGGCGCACCAGAGACATGGTGCGCCACTAGTATTATTTTTTTTTCCATACACACTAATGGCGCACGATCTGCCTCGTGCGCCATTACTAGTTCGAGGCAGACCGTGCGCCATTACTGTATTTTTTTTATTCTTTTTTTGCAAAACTACTAATGGCGCACTCTGGCCAGGTGCGCCATT
>NC_041386.1:713569169-713573617 GCF_002162155.2 Triticum dicoccoides | reverse complement strand
TATATTACTTTTCTGCAACACTACTAATGGCGCACCACCAGCAGGTGCGCCATTAGTAACCAGGGTTACTAATGGCGCATTTGCTGCTGGTGCGCCATTAATAACCTGGGACCCCAACAAGATATTCTGGACAGCCCCACACCTACCCACTCACTTTCCCCACTTCATTCCCTCCACCTCCTTCTCCAAGCTTTCGGCTGCCTCCTCCTCCTCACCTCATTTCCACCATAGATTCATCAAAATTAAGTGGTGAAATTACCTTTTTTTGATAGGTAATTAAGGGGAAAGCTATCTTCATGATGTAGATCTACTTTTTTTCTCCCTAGCTCGCTCCAACAACATGCACATGCACTTTTTGTGGCCTAGCTAGATCTATGTATGTTTGTGGTGTTGCTTGTGCTTGTGGTGTTGCATATATGTTTGTGTTTGCAGGTACCGGTATTTGAAATGCGATAGTTGCCAATATTTTACCGGAATGTTGATTCATTTCTGTTTCGGCGAGAATTTTGGCACTATGCATTCTTTTTGGTCCTATTTTTAGGGAAGGTCATGCCAAATTTTTTCTTGGTTCTAAAATATCGTTTTGCTCTACCCCGCAGGCGACCATGGTCCGCACGATGACCGAAGGCATTGTGAATAGGTTTTTGAGCTCCACGAAGGCCGAGATGCTTCAAAAGAACGAGACGGAGATAAGATGTCCGTGTCGAAGATGCAAGCTGAAGAGCCTTATTGCGGACCCGGATTCCGGGCAGGTGCGGGACCACCTGCTCTTGCGTGGTTCCATGGATGGCTATCGATGGCAAGGTGATGAAGATGACTATGAAGTCGTCTATGGGGGCCGAGAAAGAAATGAGGAAGGGCAACAAGACAAGTACCACTGCGGCGAGGGCGGGCGAGAAGACGAAGAATCTCCAGGACATGATCACGGCGGTGATGCTGTACACAGTCATCATGTAGAAGATGTCGTACATGACGATGAGAAAGATCAAGACGAAGGGCATGATCATGAAGATGAAGATGCCGGAGCAGACGACGATGGAGGCTGGGTGCAGGACCCTCATATTCAAGAGCTGCTTCGCAAGCAGACGGATAACGCAAGAGCTTCCGCCCGAGGGAAAGCCAAGCTGGATCAACTAGAGATAGACGCGGTTACTCCATTGTATGAAGGATGCATGCCCGAGGTTACCCGCCTGAAAGTAACGCTCATGGCTCTGGAGATGAAGGTAAAACACAAAATGACCGACACATGCTTCGACGAGAACATGTCATTCTGGCACGAACGTCTTCTCAAGGGGAACAAGTGCCCGACCAGTTTCGAGGAGGCGAAGAAAATCGTGTGCCCTCTGGATTTACCGCACGTGAAATACCATGTGTGCATGAACAATTGCATCATTTATCGGGACGAGCACGCGATGTCTACCATATGTCCGGTGTGCGGCGTCACTCCGTACAAGAAGAGGAAGAAAGCTCCTCGAAAATCGGTGTGGTACTTTCCGATCACTCCTCGTCTGCAATGGTATTTCGCGGACCCTAAGGTAGCAAAGCTCCTGTGTTGGCACGCGGATAGGGAGGAGAAGAAGCGGGAAGATGACGGAAATGATCCGGAGATAAATAAAAAAGACAAGATGCTGAGTCACCCTAAGGATGCGAGCCAGTGGCAAGCGTTGAACTTCAAATACCCAGAATTTGGGAAGGATCCAAGGAACATCGTGCTGGGCGCGAGCACCAATGGAGTCAATCCGTTTGGCAGCCAGAGAAGCACACATAGCACCTGGCCTGTGTTTGTGTGGATGTACAACCTTCCCCCCTGGTTGTGCATGAAGAGGAAGTACATTCACATGAGTATGCTAATTGAAGGGCCGAAACAACCAGGGAACGACATCAATCTGTATCTGGGGCTGCTGAAGGAGGAGCTAGACACGCTGTGGAAAACACCAGCCAATACGTGGGACGCCGCAGAGAAAGAATATTTCCCTATGAGAGCCGCACTGCTCACGACGGTGCACGACTATCTCGGTTACGGATATCTCGCGGGGCAGGTAGTCCACGGATTTTCTGGATGCGTAAGGTGCATGGATGACACAACGTATCGCCAGCTAGATAGAGATCCCGGGTCTTCGATAACCGTGTTCATGGGACATCGAAGGTGGCTTCGCGATGATGACCCGTGGAGGAAACGCAAGGATCTGTTCGATGGTGAAACCGAACCCCGAAAACGCCCATGTACGAGGAGCGGCAAGGAAATAGACAAGCTGTTGAAAAATTGGAAAGACTGCCCACTGCCGGGAAAGAAGCAAAAGGCGCCAGAGCCGGGAAAAAACCGAAAGGCGCCAGAGCCGCTGCCGAAGGTATGGAAAACGAGGTCTGTTTTCTGGGACTTGCCGTACTGGAAGATCCACCGTGTGCCTCACAGCCTTGATGTCATGCATATCATGAAGAACGTGTGCGAGAGTCTGCTTGGTACCCTGCTCAACATGCCAGAGAGGACCAAATATGGGCCGAAAGCAAGGGCAGACTTGAAATCAATGGGCATCAGGCAGGAGCTTCACGCTAATGATGATGATGATGATGATGATGAGGCGAAGCAGGACACAGAAAGTCGTCGCAAAGGCAAAAAGGCCAAGAAGACCGGAAATGACTACCCTCCCGCGTGCTTCACTCTAAGTCAGGAGGAGATCGAGCAGTTTTTCACCTGCCTCCTATGAGTAAATCTTCCTTACGGTTACGCGGGGAAGATAAGCAGACACCTAGACCCAGCGAAGCAGAAGTTCATCAGGATGAAGTCTCACGACTGTCACGTGCCGATGACGCAGATACTTCCAGTTGCAATCCGTGGGATCATGGACGTGCACGTCCGTGAAATGCTATTTGGCCTATGCAACTTTTTCGACGTCATCTCTCAGAAGTCCATTGGCGTGAGGCAACTCAGAAGGCTACAGGAAGAGATCGTGGTGATACTATGCGAGCTTGAGATGTACTTCCCGCCCGCATTCTTCGACGTTATGGTGCATCTGCTGGTCCATATCGTGGAGGATATCATCCAATTCGGGCCGACGTTCCTGCACAGCATGATGCCGTTCGAAAGGATGAATGGTGTCATCAAAGGATACATTCGCAACATGTCACGTCCAGAGGGAAGTATAGCCAGGGGCTTTCTGACCGAAGAGTGCATCTCCTACTGCACGAAATATCTAGGCATCGAGAACCCCGTTGGTCTGCCCGTCAACAGGCACCTAGGCAGGCTCGCTGGATGGGGTCACCGTGAGGGTCGCCGCGAAATGCATGTCGACTTCGAGGGTCGACTCGCCGACTTTGAAAGAGCAAACCTAGTCGCGCTACAGCACATAGACGTGGTCGATCCTTGGGTGGTAGAGCACAAAACCTTTATTGAGAAGACGTACAATGACCGAGGCCAACAGAGGACGAACGGAGATATAATCAAAGAGCACAACTCATGTTTCACGCGTTGGTTCAAGCAGAAGCTTCTGTCGTACCCTTTACATGAGGATTCTTCCGCGGAAGAACAACTCATATTCGCCTTGTCACGGGGCGCCGAGCACAACCTGATGACCTATGAGGCGTACGATATCAACGACTACACATTCTACACCGAGGACAAGGACATGAAGAGCGACGGTTATGAGAACTCCGGGGTAACGATGGAATCCTACACCAGCAACGACAAGGACGGATACTACGGAAGGATCGAGGAGATCTGGGAGCTGAGCTACGTTGGAGAGAAGGTCCCGATGTTCCGTGTCAGATGGGCCAAGAGCGTCCTAAAAGAAGACCGGTATTTCACCACCATGGTTATACCCGAAGCCAAATCCAAGACCGCGGGCGCAAACGTCACCGCGAAAAATGAGCCATGGGTACTGGCTTCCCAAGTGGACCAATGCTTCTTCATTACCGACCCGTCAAAGCCCAGTCGTGTTGTCGTGAGGAGAGGCAAAAGGAAGATCATCGGAATGGATGGAGTAGCCAATGAGCAAGACTTCGACAAGTACGGCGACCCGAAGATCGAACATGATGACGACGATGATGTAGCAGCACACACCACAGGAAGAAGCAGGACCACCCTACCTAAAGGACGTCCGTTCCACAGAAGAACTCCATTTGCGAAAAAGAAGGGAAAGAAGATTGTCAACAGATAGCTAGCTAAGATCGATTGTATTTAAATCGTAGTCTTCATTTCTCGATTGTATTTCATGGGCACTTTTTGATATCATGAATATTTTTAAATTTCATGGGCACTTTTTGAATTCATGAGGACACTCGATCTCGATCCCCCTCCATCTCGATCTCGATTCCCCTCCATCTCGATCCCACCCGCACCCTCCCCCGCTAGCTCCACCGCTGCCGCCGACCCACCGCAACCCTCCCCCGCTCCACCGCCGCCGACGAGCACCCGGCCCCCCGCACCCTCCCCCACTCCACCGCCGCCAACG
>NC_041386.1:713557763-713568994 GCF_002162155.2 Triticum dicoccoides | reverse complement strand
ATTTTCAAGTAACAAATTTGAACATATTTTTTAAAAAACTATTACTGTTTTCATAAAAAATATTACTGTTATGATTTAAACAAGTTTGAACATATTTAAACACAAATAAATATCAAACAACATTTAAAATGCATAAAAAAATATTGGGGAGCCTGGGAATCGAACCCAGGACCTCCTGGTGTGTGTGCTACATGCTGGCCAGTCGGGCTAGTGGGGGGTTCTGTTGTGGATTGGGTTAGGTGGAATATAACCTGAGTGCTCGAACTAAAAAAAACATTCTAATGGCGCACCCCCTGGTGGTGCGCCATTAGTAATCTGCCCCCATCCATACACTTCGTCCCTCTCCCTCTCGCCAGATCGACACTTCCTTCCTCTCCCTCCACCGCGCCGCTCCCTCCCTCCACCGCGCCACCACCGCTGCCCCGACCCACGGCGCCGCAGCCGCCCACGCGCCCCCGCCGCCTCCCTCTCCCCTTCCTCCCCCTCGAGCGCTGCCTCCCCCTCGAGCCCTCCGTCATATCCGCTCCGGCCACAACCAAATCTCTCTCGTCAGAGCTGCCCCTCGACGGCGGCTAGCCTCGTCGGATGCGCTCCATGACGGTGGCGCGAGCCTCCCCGCGCGGCCTGGTTAGTCTCTCTCCCTCCCTCCCTCTCTCCCCCGCTCATCCCCATGCCCCCACGGGGCGGCGACCTAGGGTTAGGAGCAGGAGCTCGCCGCCGCCGCCCCGTCGTGCCGCTGCTGCTGCTTCTTGCGGCCGCCTTTCTCTAGCTTCCCCTCGGGATCTGCACGCCATGTCGCGGCTGCTGCTGCTTTGTGGCCTCCGCCGCCGCCTGCCCGTGTGGGTTGGTCGCCTGCTTCCTCTGCCGGCGCGGTGGGATGCCCAACGTGGGTACGGTTTAGCAGCGCTGTGTTGGTGAGCTGTTCCCTTGTTGGTGAGCTCTGTAGGTTCTGTAGGTTCAAATATGCCTGTGAATTGGTGGGAGAAAGAGAGTTAGTGTAGAGCAGTACATCCAAGAAAATATGCCTGTGAATTGTTATGCACAATGTACATACACATGTAGGTTCAAATATTTTCTATAGGTTCAAATATTTTCTGTAGGTGTACTTCAATGGTACATCTGCTTTTTTGTCTGTGAATTCTAGTGCTAGTGTACGTCCTGATCCTAAACAAAAAAGTAGAGCCAATGAGCCAACCCGTACATACGTGTACGTGTATACCAAGTAAATATGCCTGTGAATTGTCATGCACAATGTGCAGATGTTAGTGTAGATCAGTACATCCAATAAAATAGTTCATCAATAGTACTTCAATGCACCAGTAGTTTCCTCAAATCTTAATCAAGCTAAATAGCTATTTAATGTGGGCATGTGCTGCCACACTTCTTTTTTTATATATCAAGAAGTCTGGACTGCTTGGTTTATTTTCCTTTGGTTCCTTTTCAGGTATCTGGTCTGAAATCAATTACTTCTAAGCATTTAGCTTTAGCAAGTCAAATTATCAGTTTCATACATTCTTTGATTCCAGGTAAGCATTTTTTCCCTACCTTCTATCTTTTTGCTGCACTGTTATTTATTGCATCCATACTTTCTGTTAATTTTTCCAGAACATAGAGTTCTGAAGGCTGACTATCCTATCACTTCAAGTGATTGTGGGTTGCATTATCTTATCTTATTATATGTTTTAAGTTGATTATTTTTGTGTCTTAATTTGTTGGTGGGATGAAGGTTTGGAAAACTGGAAACCAGGGTCCTTAAAAAGATATCTACAGAAATATAAGCTGGAGCGCTTTTGTCTCTCCCTAGAACTGTTGGTATTTGAGTAGCTAGATGTAGAAGGGTAGGGAACAACACAAACTTGAACAAGTAGAAGCAATAGCTAGTTTCCAGCTTAGGGACCAATACCAGGTGTGTTGTTCCCCTTTGTTTATCTAGAGCCTGATTCATGTGATGGTGATAGCCTAATAGGCAATAGATTTATTTTGGTACAAGTAAACTGCCTTCCAGCCAACCAGAACTAACATTGCATCTAATTAATAAATTCACCAAATATGCAACATATATCCCAAGAGCCATCCTGTTCTTGCTACACCCAATATTTAATTAGGGAAAAGAAAATGCAAATGGCCATGTTGAAACAGTTTTTCTAGGAAATTGTCATGAAACATCCACCTCTTTAGTTACAAGCATTGCTGCTCTAATCTGTTGGGTGCGCATTAAAAATTCAGTCTAAAAGTCAGTTAAAGTTTCAGTTTTAGAGTAATTTTCAGTTTGTAAAACTAAGAAGTGTATTTTTCTATTTTGATACTTAGTGTAACTATTTTCAGTCATGCAGGCTATAACTTGAACTTGAAGAACTCCTTAGATAGTTTTTTAATCTCCTTATACAAAACAAGCTAAAGTTTGAAACCTATATCTCCTAAGCAGACACTGAAAAATTGCAGATAAGTAGACACTGAAAATTGCAGCCATGTCAAAGTGTCATTTCATTTGGGAGTAGTAACTATAAGAAAAGAAAGTGAGTTGAATTGCAAAAAAATGGAAGGTGAAATGAAAAGAACATTGCTCTATGTGAAAACTGTATGTGCAATCTACAAATGTGAAAAACTGTATGTGCTGTCATAGGTGCTGTGCTGTCAAAAACTGTATGTGCAATCTCAAGAACAATTATGCTTATGTGAAAACTGTATGTGCAATCTCCAAATGTATCATCATAATGTAGGTGCTGTGTTGTGTGATTCTTCATGTTGAGAACTTTAGCTTTTTCAACTTGCTGGACTATATGTTCATTGGTACTACTTGTGATGCTGCTGCTGTACTACTTGGGAATTTTGTCAACTTGTGATGCTGCTGTTGTACCCCGAGAGTCCCTTGAGTTTGCCGGAATGTCGATTAACTTCCGTTCCGGCAAATTCGGGTACTCCATATGTCCTATTTTCAGCAAAGGTCATGCTGAAATTTTCCGTGAATTTTAGCATGACTTTGCTAAAAATCGGACATATGGGGTACTTGCTACTAATGCATGGGCCGGGGTATCTTAGTACTTAATTAAGTAGGATCAACTGCCCCTTTATTCTTGCTGCATTAAACCATAGGTGGTAATAGAGCCAAGTGATTAGGCCCAACTTAGAATTCTCCTTAGCATCGATAAACCCTAGATGATAAACCCAACATATGTGGCAATAGAGCCAAGTGATTAGTGCCAAGTGATTAGGCCCAACCTAGGGTGCATCGGCATCGATAAACCCTAAATGATGAAAACTTAACTTAGCATTTAGGGTGCCTCGGCGTCGACAAACCCTAAATGATGAAACCTTGGCTTTTAGGGTGCCTCGGTGTCGATGAGAATCTAAATGATGTACGCTTAGGCTTTTAGAGTGCCTCGGCGTCGACAAACCGTAAATGATAAAAGCTTAGCTTTTAGGATACCTCGGTGTCGACAAACCCTAAATGATGAGACCATGATCTTGTTCCTTGACAATAACCAACTTTTTGACCAAACTGTTTTCCTATTTAGAGCGAAACATGGCCCACAACAATGAGGCCGGCGGTTCGGGCGGCAAGCAATTCTGGGAGCTGTCCCAGGAGATGGAGGAACAACCTCACCGCTATGAGGATGCCGCGGAAGACACCGGTCCTGACTACACAACCCCTAGTGGCGTCGGGGATGACACCACTGATGGTGCCGCCGAGGAGGCCACCACTGATGATGGCGGCGCACACATAGATGGCAGCCAACCGAAGAAGCAAAGGAAGGACCGGCGCCCGAATGCGCTTAGCACCCTCAAGGAGGAATTTACTCAAGTGGACTCCGACGGGCATCCAACAGAGCCCAAACATATAGTCAAGGGGTACTCGCTTCAGCTTGGGTGCATTCTCCGGAGCACTGTCTCGATCAACACCGAGAACCATAGGCATAAGGACCGAGGGAATTTGCGCAACCTCCTCTTCACGAAGCTGCACGAACGATACAGGTTCCCCGCCGACTTTGAAAACACACGCCTCTCAGGGAATAAAGTGAACAGTGCCGCCCTCACGAGGATGAGCACGACCCTGTCTACTTGGAGAAGTGCGGTGAAGAGAATGATTGATAAAGGTGATATTTATGAGAAGATCAAGGCGAAATATTCTTCGATCAGCGAAGATGACTACAAGGAGTTCAAGATCAAGTGCGAGAGCAGCGCAACCTCTGAATCAAGTCAATGGGGGAAAGAAATGCGGGAGTTGAACTTAGGGGAACACAAACTCGGTCCCGGCGGTTACAGAGTGGCGGAGCCTATATGGGACAAGGAGGACGCGGAGCGTGCCGAGCAAGTCCTACCGCCCCGCTTCGAGAAATACAGCGGTGACAAGCAGACCAGGAACTATGTCAGGGCCCGGTACAAGGAGGACCCGATAACAAAGGAGCTTACCACGGATCCGAAGACCAGGGCGTTTGAGCTTGTTCTGGTGTGGAATACACCCCCGCGTAATTAGCTCCATATGGTTGCACTCTAATTAATCCCCAATATTTCTAAATGGTTCACGTTCCTTCCGCAGGAAACTGAAAGCAGTAGCGCGGGGTCGTCTCAGAGCTTCCCTTTCGACACCCCTTTAAATAGGGCGTTGAACGTAATGAAAAACAAGGATAAGCTCACTAAGCCTACGTCAGCTGGTTGTGTGGCCGGCAAAGGCTTGTCCACAAAATGGGGGTCATACTATACCGCTGGTGTGCGGAAGGAGAAAAAGACCAGCTCGGAAAGCCAGACGCGCGAGGTTGAAGCACTCAAGGCACAAGTGGCGCGGATTCCGGAGCTTGTCCAAGAGCAAGTGGAACAACAACTGGGAACAAAGCTCAACGCCATGGTGCCTACGTTGATTCATGGGCTGACGACGTGGATTGCGGGCGGCCAACAGGGGCCTCCCCCGGTTCCCAGCTTCACGGCCAGCAACTCGCACAGCGCGTAGGCGGCGCCATTGGTGTCTCCGGTGGCGCCATTGGTGTCTCCGGCGGCGGCGCCATTGGTGTCTCCGACGCTGGCACGGGCATTGGAGCTTAATGAACCCGGGTGTACGCCGGCCGGCACCTCGCCAGCAAGCGCCCCCTCCGTCAGTTGCACGCCCGCCGTTGGCGGTGCCTCGACATTAGCCGAGCTCGACGGCATCACGGTAACTAAGCCTCTCGGCCGATGACTTCATCTCCTTGCCTTTGACTGGGCATCCCTGATGCCCTGTACATGTTTTCGCAGGGCACCGCCGACGTTCCTTGCACTCTTTTGCACTTCATGGGCTCCGAGTTAGTCGATGTCGCCAAGGGCAGAATCATTCAACCGGGCAACCCCATGTTCCACGGTAATCCGATGCCACCCACAGTGTATAGGGTTGAAGTGGTTCGGGTGCTGCCAGGCTGCGACGAGCTGTTACCTCCGATTCGACCCACTGGGGCCGACGAAGAAGATGAGATGACCCTCAGCGCCTGCATAAACTGGCCCCTGCTTTGGCCGAAGAGCCAGATTCGTTTGGGGGCGGGGGACACCACCCCACAGACAAGACCGCCAGTCGTGCCGGCGCCAAGCCATGGCAAGAACGCCGCAACGCTACCGGACCTGCCAGACATCCCTATGGCACAGGATCCGGACAGCGACGACAACAACGATGGTACATTTACCAAAGTTGATAAGTACTTTGCCGAACATGGGTACACTGACGAGTTCTACGGGCCTCTTTCTCAAGAACCCAACCAAGACGACCGCGATCTAGCTGGTATGACAGAGAAATCCAATTGCAACAGGCGTTGTCTGGCGTTTAGTTCTCAGGACACGCCTCCAGCTCCCGCCTTCACCGAGCCTGAGATAGCTGAGGTGCGAAATATTATCAGCCCCAACATGCTCAAGAAGGCGGTCTGTGAGCAGAACTCGATCCCATTACAGGAGATCAAGAAGAAGGGACGGAAGCGAAAGACTAACAAGGGCGCCGGTGCGAACCAGCCGGCACCGAGTTCGATCCGTGCTCAGGACAGGCCACCTTCACCTAAGGATATCTCGAGGAGGGTGCATGTGGCGGGTAGGGCGATGCTACCGCCAAATATGCTGAATGCTGCAACCGGTGCAATGCGGAGTCTGCACGACAGTGTTCTTTCTTTGGAGAAGCGGCGTCTCAGAGAGAATGATGTGGCATACCCGGTTTTCGTCGCCAAGTTGCCAGAGGGCAAAGGCTTTGTGGATGGCGACATCGGGGGTACGATCGTCCTGCGGTTTGATGACATCTTTGCTATGTTTAACCTTCATCCGCTGCACTACACCTTCGTTCGGCTGTTTTCGCTGAGTATGGAGATGCGGATCATTAGAGACAAGACCCCGGACATCGTGATAGTCGACCCCTTCTACATGCGTGCCAAGCACTTGAGCAGCACTGGGGACCGCCAAGTTGCGAGTTCACACCTCGAAGATGTCATTCTGGCAAACCCAGATAAGGATAACTTCCTTGTGGCTTACTTTCCCAAGTAAGTCATCCCTTAACCGCGCCGTAACATATGATTTCTTAGATTTTGATCGTTCTTTTTTTATAACATTCTGTGTTCTGTGCAGTGACACACATTGCACACTCATCCTCTTAAGCCCGAAATATTCCATGGCCACGTATTTCGACCCGAACCGTAACTCCAAGATAGACTACACAAATGTCAAGAAAGTTCTTGATGATGTTCTCCCCGGCTAAGCCAAATCTGGAGGCACCTTCACCAGGGCTGTTCGTAAGTACGGCAAGCACACCTTCTCACACAATACGAATTTCTGCTGTGTCCAGCAGCCGCCTGGCGGTCAGAAGGATGCCTACTACGCCCTCCATCACATGCGGGCGATCGTAAGGGACCATCATCAACTTCTGCTACCAGATAGTCTCAAAGATTGGGCCGCGAGGTTGTCGGCAACCCAGGACGCGGACCTCAGACAAGAATTCTTTCCCATCCCGTCGGAGTTTGCGGACATCATCCATCAAGATGTCCTTCATACCTCGGGGCAGTTCTACCGCAGATATCAACCGTCCAACAATGAGATATATGGAACGCTACAAAGGCAGGGTGACAACGACCGCGATTTCATGACCATCACGATAGATGACGGCTTCATCCACGCTCCTGTACGATGAGTCGAGTCGAAAATAGTGATGTGTAGTTCTGAAACATTGATTGGCTCATGTTGTAATTAAACTTTAATGAATTCGTATGTCTCTTTGGTTTGGACAGTCATTCAACTTAGATGTAATCGATGCTATTTATTAGTAGGATCATGCGTGCTATTAATGTCTTGCTTTTCTCTTCCGATCCTTTTGTTGCATACTTACATATTGCTTATGTATCGTCTATTGTCTGTTGTCTGGCTTGTGCATAGAGATGTCGTCGTATGTCGTGTACAAGGGTAAGGTTCCCGGAGTCTACGACGACTGGGAGGAGTGTCGGAGACAGGTTCACCGTTTCAGCGGTAACAGTTACAAAGGGTACACCACTAGGGCGGAGGCCGAATCTAGATACGCCCGCTATCTAGCGGGAGAGAGGAGGGAGCGTTGGAGAAACCGGATGAAGACCAGTTTGATCGCGATGATGCTCATCGTGATGACCGCAGCTCTCTTTTATGTGATGGTAGTTTAGATGATCGATATCGACTTGTAATGTGAAGACAAACTCGATACTCGCGGTCTTGAGACTTGTAGTGTTTTATCTTTGTTCGGTCTTTTGAATTCGGAGACTAATATGATGAATTGTATTCGGAGACTAATCTTCTATTGTATTCGATGAATCTGCTGTTGCTGTGTGCTGCTGTCTATATTCTGTCCAATAATATATTTTGTAACCTGTGCAAAAATCAGAAAAGCAAAAAAAAAACCAAATATTCATACTAATGATGCATCAAGGCAGAGTGCTCCATTAGTATGCCAAAGGATACTAATGGCGCATCAAGGCAGAGTGAGCCATTAGTATGACAAAGTACATGGTTACATATGGCCCCCCGGGAGGCATACTAATGGCGCATGGTGTTACATACTAATGGCGCACTGCCTGGTGCGCCATTAGTAAAAAATACTAGTGGCGTGCTACTAATGGCGCACTGGTAGTGCGCCATTAGTAGGCAAAACCAGTGCGCCATTAGTAGGCTTTTTCCTAGTAGTGTACCAATTATGGAATCTTCGCATCATCGTTGTTAGAGATTTTTCATCTTTGACGAGAGGCTTCCCGTACTCGTATCTGTGTTCGTCCACCTGCATGAAATCAAAATTTACATCGTCAGGCAGGTAATCTGCAAGATTGCTATAACCGGGCACCGTCCCCGGAGCATTAGCGACGATGTCGCTGCTAGACACATTGAGCGGGGGGCACGATTGATTTGCTTGTGCGCCGAGCTGGGCAATTTTTTTCTTAGATGCTCGTTCTTTTAACCTTCGATCACTGACAGTACTTCCCGACCACTCCGCTGCGAGATATGCCTATTCAGTAATGCGCTCATAGTTGGTTCTTGGTGGAGACTTTGGTGGTTTCCTCAGTGCATCGATAGTGCGCTTTGCTTTCACCAGATCTACCTTCTCCTCCGGAGGTGGATGTATCTTTGCTTTCAACCCTTTAAAGAAGTCCTCCACTTCGGTCCGCACAATCTTCGCGTTTTCCTCCTCGATCCTCTCATACGGTAACTTCTCTAGAGGCTTGAGAGAAGGACCGTATCTGTATTGCCTCCCGCCTCTGCTGGCTGTACTGCTAGACGCCGGAGCAGACGGAGCGGCTGCAGCGTCTGTCTTCTTTCATGCTTGCTTACAAGGCAGAGGAAAAGGACTACGACGCGCCGGAGCAGCCGGGGCGGCGGCGGGTCTCTTCCGCCCTTGCTGGCGAGGCAGAGAAGGAGGAGGCTGCTGGCTTCTTGGGCGCGCCGGCGCAGGAGGAGAAGGAGGCGGAGTGCCGCCACGCGCCGCAGAAGGAGGCCAAGTGCCCTGATCGTCACTCGCCGGAGGAGGAGGCGGTGGAGGAGGCGGAGTGCCCTGACTCGCCGGAGGAGGAGGAGGAGGCATCCAGTTTGGAAGCTTGATGAACTCCTTCTGCCATAGGCATGGAGTCTTCAGAGCAGAACCCAGCCGAGTCTCCCCTTCACCGGTAGGGTGGTCAAGCTGGAGGTCCTCAAATCCCTCCGTCATTTCGCCCACTGTCACCCTAGCATATCCTTCTGGAATCGGACGACAGTGAAAAGTTGCGCCGGGTTCAGAAGGTCAAACTTGGCTGACAGCCGCCTTGACTTTTAAGTTCTGCCATTGCGTCATAAGGTGGCAATTTTGAGACTCCGTGATAAAATCCATGGGGTAGCTAGCAGGATCCATCAAGACATGCTCCGGTTGAAGCAGCTCGGTGGAAGCCACGCTGCTTCTCCGCTGAGATGGCGGGGTATCTTCGGGGGAAGCTTCGGTAGGTCGTTTGCTGTGATCTGCTTCTCGTTCCTCTAGCCGTTGTACCCTTGCGTGCAGCGCCTGCAGTTGGCTATGCTCCACTTTCTTCCTCCTCTCCTGGCATTTGTAACCGCCTGCGTCCGGAAAACCAACCTTCCACGGAATGGAACCTGGCGTGCCTCGTGTCCGTCCAGGGTGCTTAGGATTCCCGAGGGCCATTGTGAGCTCATCGTTCTCCCTATCTGGAACGAACGTCCCTTGCTGCGCTGCATCGATATAGTGCCGAAGCCTGTTGACTGGTATTTTCAGTTGCTCGTCCGTCCAACGGCACTTCCCTAATACAGGGTCCAAGGTTCCGCCAGCCCCGAAGAACCAAGTCCGGCAACGGTCTGGCCAGATCATTCTCTCTGGTTCGATCCCTTTATCAAGCAGATAATTCTCAGCCTTGGCCCACTTAGGTCGGGCTTTGAGGTAGCCACCTGACCCCGTGCGATGGTGAAGCTTCTTCTTCGCAGGATTTTGCTTGTTTGTCGCCGACATCTTCTTACTCTTTTTCGATGTCTTGTGGGCCACAAATGCGGGCCAGTGATCTCTGATCTTCTCATATTTGCCGATGAATCCTGGTGTCTCTTCTTTGTCGACAAACTTTTTCAGCTCTTTCCTCCACCTCCTGAATAGGCCTGCCATCTTCTTAAGAGCAAAAGACTTGATTAATTGCTCTATAACTGGCTTCTCCGGATCCTCCTCTGGCGGTAGGGTGAAATTTGCCTTCAGCTCAGTCCAAAGATCATCTTTCTGCATATCATTGACATAAGACACCTCATGGTCTTCCTACTTAGGCTTATACCATTGGTGGATGCTGATCGGGATCTTGTCCCTAACAAGAACACCCGCACTGAGTAGCAAATGCGTTCTTTGTCCCGATGGGTTCAATCGGTTCGCCGTCGCGCGTGATTGCTGTGATCTCAAACCTTTCATCCGAGCTCAACTTTTTCTTCGGGCCTTGTCTCCTTACCGAAGTTGTGCTCGATCCGGAGGGCTAGAAAAAAGAAGAAAGACGAGAGTTAATTAATATGTGTACATATACCAAAACAATGAATGCATCAATTAGCTAGTCAGCACAAGCTTAACTACTATATATACCTGGCCAGACTCGGTTCGGTCACCGGAGCCGTCATCACGGTCTCCTTCTTGCACCATCATTGGGTCACCGGAGCCGTCCTCACGGTTTCCTTCTTGCACCGGCATAGGGTCAAAGGAGCCATCATAATCATAGCATGCTTCTTCACCCAGTCCTTCGAGACCATCGGTGTCCTTCAGAAACGAGAAGACGACATCACTTCCTTCTGCGATTATGTCCCCCAACATCGCTTCTGTTGCTTCGTCTCGGGGGGTGTCCATAGTTTCTACAAATATTTACAACATGGCAATTATTATTCAAACATGACAGATATAGATATATTAGTGGCAAATGTAGAACTAGCTAGCTAATCATAGTAAGGAATCATATTAATTAGTGGCCTCGATGCTGCTTCTCTAGGGTTTGGGGTGGCCTCGATAACGCTTCAAGGGGGTAATATCGACAACGACGAGATACATACATGGGAAAATAATGTTATCGGGGAGGGGGTATATCGACCCCCCCACGTGTTGAAGTTATCGGGAGGGGGTATATCAACCCCCCCACGTGTTGAAGTTATCGGGAGGGGTTTATATCGACAATGACGACATACATACATGGGAAAATAATATTATCTGGGAGGGGGTATATCGACCCCCCCACGTGAAATTATCGGGAGGGGGTATATCGACCCCACCCCCCCCCCACGTGTTG
>NC_041386.1:713556134-713557356 GCF_002162155.2 Triticum dicoccoides | reverse complement strand
GAAGTTATCGGGAGTTTATATTGACACGACATACGTACATATATCCATTGTCATATATAAAAACTTTCTATGAATAAAAAAACATTTTTGACATATTTCCCAAGTGTTGCTTATACATGGAAAAAAAATGTTATCGCGGAGGGGGTATATCGACCGCCCTCATGTCGAAGTTATTGGGGAGGGGGTATCAACCCCCCCCCTTCATGTTGAATTCCTGAGAGAGTTAGGAACCGGAGGGGGACTCGTCCCCCTCATGTCTGATGAGTTTTTACTCCCCCCCTCCCATGAAACATTCATCGAACAAACTTAATACAAGTTTTAACAGAAAGCATTCATCGAACTAAATTACAACAAAAAAATTTTACTAACCTAAAATGCACAAAAATGCTCGAAGAAGAAGAAATAGAGACTAACCTAAAATTTACTAACCTAAAATGCACTAACAACAACTAACCTAAAATGCACTATAAATCAACTAACCTAAAATGCACTAACCTAAATCAACTAACTCAACATATGAAGAAGGAAATGCTATCGGAGAGGGGGTATATCGACCCCCCTCATGTATCCACATACATACATCTATACATACATACATCCATCTATGGATCATCATTGGAAAAAAATGCATCATCCATGGATCATCATTTCTCATATATATCCATCTATAGCCACATACATATATAAATTGAAAAAAATGCTATGAAAAAAATACATATATGAAAAAATACATATATACTTGGTAAATATTCTATGAACATCATTTCTCATATATATCAATGCATACATCCATGGATCATCATTGCTCATATATCCATACTCATATATAAAAACTTTCTATATATGAACAAAAAACTTTCTACGAACAAAAAAAACATTTTTGACATATTTAGCATATTCTAAATTTTCCTAACTCTTGTACAACCAGAAAAATTACTCTAACTTCATGACAGTACCCACACTCCATTTCACCAAAAACCTTCTGATCCATAGTTCAAAATTTTAAATTTCATTCAAATGAAATTTGAATCAGATTCAAATTACTTTCTAAAAATATTCTAAACCACTCCAAAAATTCTGAAATTTTGCTTCTCCTATCCTTCTGCTCTTCTCTGCTTCTCCTCTCCTCTCCTCTTCTTCTGTTCTTCAATGCGTCGGGGCCGGCAGCGACCATGGAGCAGGGGCAGAGCAAGGGCCGCTCGGGACCATGGGAAAGGGGGGG
>NC_041386.1:713540475-713556124 GCF_002162155.2 Triticum dicoccoides | reverse complement strand
ACGAGGAGTAGGGCATCGGGGCAGAGGGCGGCGTCGGCGGCGGGGAGAATGAGGAACTGAATGAAATTTTTGGCAAGTGCTGTATATATAGCAAGAGCGTTGGTCCCAGTTTGTGAAACCAACCGAGACTAATGCACCCTTTAGTCCTGGTTGGTGCCACCAACCGGGACCAAAGGGCGGGAAGCGGCAGCCTTTGGTCCTAGTTGGTGGCACCAACCGGGACTAAAGGGGGGCATTGGTCCTGGTTTGTGCCACGAACCGTTATGAATGCACCCCTTTAGTCCCGGTTGGTGGCACCAACCGGGACCAAAGGCCTTGTGCTAGCGCGGTGCGGTGGGATGTTTAGTCCCACCTCGCTACCCGAGAGGGCTCGACAGTGGTTTATAAGCGCTGCTGCGCTGACCACTTCGAGCTCCTCTCAAATACAGGCTTACGGGCCTAAAGTCACTTATCTGCGTGTGGGCCTACCGGGCCTCCAGCGGGCCTGAATCCTGGCCCATGGTAGGGTTTCTAGTCGTATTCAGCCTGTGGGGGCCCAGTAGGAGGCACCTTTATTGTTTTTTTGTCTTCTTTACTTATTGTTGCTATTTTTATTTTTTCCCAGTTTTTAGTTTTGTTTTCTGCATTATTTATTTTCTTTTGTTTTTTGCTTTATTTTTTAATTCTTTTTGCTTTTAGTTTTAGAAAAATTATAAACTTTCTGGTAGTGCCATTAGTTTTCAAATTAGAAAATACTTTTTTTGTTTTTTTGTTTTCTTTCTTGCTTTTTTTCTACTTACAACAAAATACTAATTGTTGCTATTTTTATTTTTTTCTAGTTTTTTTGATTTGTTTTCTCCATTATTTATTTTCTTTTGTTTTTTGCTTTATTTTTTAATTCTTTTTTGCTTTTAGTTTAGAAAAATTATAAACTTTCTGTTAGTGCAATTAGTTTTCAAATTTGAAAACACTTTTTTTTGTTTTATTTGTTGCTTTATTTATTTTATTTTGTTTCTACTTACAACAAAATACTTATTGTTCCTATTTTTATTTTGTTTCCAGTTTTTTTGTTTTGTTTTCTGCTTTATTTATTTTCTTTTGTTTTTTGCTTTATTTTTTAATTCTTTTTGCTTTTAGGTCAGCAAAATTATAAATTTTCTTTTAGTGCCATTAGTTTTAGAAAAATTATAAACTTTCTCTTAGTGCCATTAGTTTGCAAATTTGAATAGTTAAAATTTGAATTCTTTGAAATTTGTGTGAATCACAAGTTTGTGATTAACTTTGCTAAAAAAAGAACATAGATGCGCCTATAGAGAAAATTCAACCTAAGCTCATAATAAATTTCTATGAATTTAAGAGAAATTCACTATGAATTTAGGTCAAATTCCCTGTATAGGGGCATCTATTTTCACTTTGAGAGGAGCTCAACAAGGCAGAGAGGGACGGGCTTATAAACCGGTGTGAGCGCCCTTCGGTTGGCGAGGTGGGACTAAACTCTGAGCGCAACGAGGACCAACCCTTTAGTACCGGTTTGTGGCACAAACCGGGACTAATTGTCATGGGCCAGGGGCGAGGCGCATTGGTCCTAGTTCGTGCGTGGAACCGGGACCAAAAGGTCCAGACGAACCTGGACAAATGGCCCACGTGGTTGCCCTCTTGAGAGTATTCTTGGTGGGAACATAGTTCACAAGGAGCGAACCGGGATTAATGGTATTACGAGGGCCGAAACATAAGACATTAAAGCATTTCAAATGAACTCTGAAAAAGTTGAAAGTTGGCATGGTATCATAATTTCACCCACATAGCATGTGCATGTACAAAACGGACAATGGTATCATACTCGTCTGTTACAAAGTTGGCATGGTATCATCATAATAGTTGCGGGAGAAAGTCTTCACTTTTTCTTCGCTTGTGTCATTTGCTTATTGCACCGTAACCATGGATAATCTTCATCGTTTATCAGGATGCTTGGGTCAGCCTTGACTTTGAAGGGAGGAATTTCATGAAACTTTTCATAATCTTCAGACATGTCTGTCTTGCCCTCCACTACCACGATGTCCCTTTTTCCTGAAAGAACTATGTGGCGCTTTGGCTCATCGTATGATGTATTCGCTTCCTTATCTTTTCCTTTTCTCGATCTGGTAGACATGTCCTTCACATAGATAACCTGTGCCACATCATTGGCTAGGACGAACGGTTCATTAGTGTACCCAAGATTTTTCAGATCCACTGTTGTCATTCCGTACTGTGGGTCTACCTGTACCCCGCCTCCTGACAGATTGACCCATTTGCTCTTAAACAAAGGGACCTTAAAATCATGTCCGTAGTCAAGTTCCCATATGTCCACTATGTAACCATAATATGTGTCCTTTCCCCTCTCGGTTGTTGCATCAAAGCGGACACCGCTATTTTGGTTGGTGCTCTTTTGATCTTGGTCAATCGTGTAAAATGTATTCCCATTTATCTCGTATCCTTTCCAAATCGTAACAGTGGAAGATGGTCCCCTGGACAATAAGTACAGCTCATCACAAACAGTGTTGTCACCTCTGAGACATGTTTCCAACCAACTGCTGAAAGTCCTGATGTGTTCACATGTAATCCAGTCGTCGCACTGCTCCGGGTGTTTGGAGCGCAGACTGTTCTTGTGTTCATCGACATACGGGGTCACCAAGCTAGAGTTCTGTAGAACTGTGTAGTGTGCTTGAGAACAAGAATATCCGTCCCTGCATATTATTGAGTCCCTTCCAAGCATGCCATTTCCAGTCAGTCTCCCCTCATACCGCGATTTAGGGAGACCTATCTTCTTAAGGCCAGGAATGAAGTCAACACAAAACCCAATGACATCCTCTGTTTGATGGCCCATGGAGATGCTTCCTTCTGGCCTAGCATGGTTATGGACATATTTCTTTAGGACTCCCATGAACCTCTCAAAGGGGAACATATTGTGTAGAAATACGGTCCCCAGAATGATAATCTCGTCGACTAGATGAACTAGGACGTGCGTCATGATATTGAAGAAGGATGGTGGGAACACCAGCTCGAAACTGACAAGACATTGTGCCACATCACTCCTTAGCCTTGGTACGATTTCTGGATCGATCACCTTTTGAGAGATTGCATTGAGGAATGCACATAGCTTCACAATGGCTAATCGGACGATTTCCGGTAGAAGCCCCCTCAATGCAACCGGAAGCAGTTGCGTCATAATCACGTGGCAGTCATGAGACTTTAGGTTCTGGAACTTTTTCTCTGGCATATTTATTATTCCCTTTATATTCGACGAGAAGCCAGTCGGGACCTTCATACTGAGCAGGCATTCAAAGAAGATTTCTTTCTCTTCTTTCGTAAGAGCATAGCTAGCATGACCTTCATACTGCTTCGGAGGCATGTCGTCTTTTTCGTGCAAACGTTGCAGGTCCTCCCGTGCCTCAGGTGTATCTTTTGTCTTTCCATACACGCCGAAGAAGCCTAGCAGGTTCACGCAAAGGTTCTTCATCACGTGCATCACGTCGATTGAAGAGCGGACCTCTAGGTCTTTCCAGTGGGGGAGGTCCCAAAATATAGATTTCTTCTTCCACATGGGTGCATGTCCCTCAGCGTCATTTGGAACAGCTAGTGCGCCGGGACCCTTTCCAAAGATTACGTGTAAATAATTGACCATAGCAAGTACGTGATCACCGGTACGCATGGCAGGCTTCTTCCGGTGATCTACCTCACCTTTCAAATGCTTGCCTTTCTTTCGACATTGATGGTAGGTCGGAAGAAATCGACGATGGTCCAAGTACACATTCTTCCTGCAGCTTCCCAGGTATATACTATCGGTGTCAAGTAAACAGTGCGTGCATGCGTGGTATCCCTTGTTTGTCTGTCCTGAAAGGTTACTGAGAGCGGGCCAATCGTTGATGGTCATGAACAGCAATCCTTTAGGTCAGATTCCTCCTGTTTGCGCTCATCCCACGTACGTACACCGTTTCCATTCCACAGCTGTAAAATTTCTTCAACTAATGGCCTTAGGTACACATCAATGTCGTTGTCGGGTTTCTTAGGGCCTTGGATGAGAACTAGCATCATAATGAACTTCCGCTTCATGCACATCCAAGGAGGAAGGTTATACATACATAGAGTCACGGGCCAGGTGCTGTGATTGCTGCTCTGCTCCCCGAAAGGATTAATGCCATCCGCGCTTAAAGCAAACCATACGTTACTTGGGTCACTTGCGAACTCATCCCAGTACTTTCTCTCAATTTTTCTCCACCGCGACCCGTCAGCGGGTGCTCTCAACTTCCTGTCTTTCTTACGGTCCTCACTGTGCCATCACATCAACTTGCCATGCTCTCCGTTTCTGAACAGATGTTTCAACCGTGGTATTATAGGAGCATACCACATCACCTTCACAGGAACCCTCTTCCTGAGGGGCTCGCCGTCAACATCATCAGGGTCATCTCGTCTGATCTTATACCGTAATGCACCGCATACCGGGCATGCGTTCAGATCCTTGTACGCACCGCGGTAGAGGATGCAGTCATTAGGGCATGCATGTATCTTCTGCACTTCCAATCCTAGAGGGCATACGACCTTCTTTGGTGCGTATGTACTGTCGGGCAATTCGTTGTCCTTTGGAAGCTTCTTCTTCAATATTTTCAGTAGCTTCTCAAATCCATTGTTAGGCACAGCATTCTCTGCCTTCCACTGCAGCAATTCCAGTACGGTACCGAGCTTTGTGTTGCCATCTTCGCAATTGGGGTACAACCCTTTTTTGTGATCCTCTAACATGCGATCAAACTTCAGCTTCTCCTTTTGACTTTCGCATTGCGTCCTTGCATCGACAATGACCCGGCGGAGATCATCATCATCGGGCACATCGTCTGGTTCCTCTTGATCTTCAGCAGCTTCTCCCGTTGCAGCATCATCGTGCACATCGTCTGGTTCCTCTTGATGTTCAGTAGCATCACCGTGTTCAGGGGGCACATAGTTGTCATCTTACTCTTCTTCTTCGCTGTCTTCCATCATAACCCCTATTTCTCCGTGCCTCGTCCAAACATTATAGTGTGGCATGAAACCCTTGTAAAGCAGGTGGGTGCGAAGGATTTTCCGGTCAGAGTAAGACTTTGTATTCCCACATATAGGGCATGGACAACACATAAAACCATTCTGCTTGTTTGCCTCAGCCGCTTCGAGAAAATCATGCACGCCCTTAATGTACTCGGAGGTGTGTATGTCACCGTACATCCATTGCCGGTTCACCTGCATGCATTATATATAATTAAGTGTGTCAAAAATCATTACATAACATCATGGATAGATAATTAAGTGACCAAATTAATAGAAGTTCATCATCACATTAAATCCAAAGTACATACATAGTTCTCATCTAACAACATAAAGCTCTGTAGAGCATCTAAATTAATTAAACCATACATTGAAACTATGTAAAACATTTCAATGCGAAAAATGCGATCATAATCGCAACCAAGGTAACAACTAATCCAACAGCATAATGATACCAAGCCTCGGTATGAATGGTATATTTTCTAATCTTTCTAATCTTCAAGCGCATTGCATCCATCTTGATCTTGTGATCATCGACGACATCCGCAACATGCAACTCCAATATCATCTTCTCCTCCACAATTTTTCTTATTTTTTCCTTCAAGAAATTGTTTTCTTCTTCAACTAAATTTAACCTCTCGACAATAGGGTCGGTTAGAATTTCCGGTTCAACAACCTCCTAGATAAATAAAATCTATGTCACGTTGGTTGGCATAATTGTCATAAACAATAAATGAACCAATAGTTATGAAAAGATAATATATACCACATCCGAATCATAGACAGGACGAGGGCCGACGGGGGCGGATACCAAAACCATCGCACTATATATGATGCAATAATAAAAGTAAGAAAATAATACAAGTATCTATCTAAACATACAAGTAAGAATATTTTTCCTTTCAGAAATAAGATAAGAACAGGAGGCTCACCACGGTGGTGCCGGCGATGAGATCGGCGTGAGTGATCGACGGCGGTGAAGACGGGGACGGGGCGTGACGGACCGCTAAACCTAGACAAATATTGAGGAAAATGGAGCTTGGAGGTCGAGCTTGGAGAGGAGAAAGCTTAAGTAGTGTGGCTCGGGCATTCCATCAAACACCTTGTGTGCATAGGAGGTGAGCTAGAGCACCACCAAGCCCTCTCCCCCTCGGCGGCCAGAAAAAACAGAGCAGTGTGCTCTGCTCTTAAGCGAGGGGGTATATATAGGCACCTCATTGGTCCCGGTTGGTGGCATGAACCGGGACTAAAGGGCAGCCTTTGGTCCCGGTTCGAGCCACCAACCGGGACCAATGGTGGTGGGCCAAGAGCGAGGCCCATTGGTCCCGGTTCGTCCAAGAGCGAGGCCCATATGCTCACGAACCGGGTCCAAGGCCCCCATGGGTCTCGGTTCTGGACTGAACCGGGACTAATGGGCTGACCCGGCCTGGACCTTTGCCCCCTTTTCTACTAGTGTTTCCTGCCTCTAATGGATATACACATATTTTAGTTATTGTTGATTACGTTAGTAAGTTGCTATTAAGTCGGTTGACCCAACACTCTGCATCCATCTAGACCGTGCGCTCCGAAAGTGTTTTGCCATCCCACACAGTCCTGCATCCATCCACAGACCAGTCCGGATGTCCATTTCCACCACAAACGAAAGAAAAACTAGGGCGGGGGGTGTTTGCAGGCGTCTAGATCACTGCCACACACGCGTCTGACAACCTGACCCCACCCAGAACGCTCTCCTGCCTCTCCCACGCTTTCTCTCCAATGGATATGCCGGTTCCCACAGTGCATTCATACCGGTCCAGCTTGGCTGGCATGCCATGTGATGTGACAGGATGAGAGGGCGGCGCTGACCGATGCGACCAGACCGACGTCGCCATTTCAATGTGAAGCATCGTCCTAAGATACCTACTCGGGCCACTATGCCGCCTTGAAGCGGCTGACCATCCGTTCGCCATTTCGTGACTATACATAGCATGCTTTGGCAATGCACATCCACACCTTCGGTTGTCTTCTCAACATTCCTCACGGCCCCCTCTTCCATGCTCTGTATTTCCTATGGATCAATCTCTTCAAATTCAACCTCTCATTTCACAATTGTATCTCTCTCTATGTCTCACACGCTACCATAAACTAGCTTTACTTTAGATGGTAAGAATTCAACACTTAATTCGAAGGTACAAGCAACATTCCCCCTGTTTATCAATGGCGGGCACTGTGAGGCAGCGGAAGCAAACGAGGCAGACATCGCATGGTTGAAGAGGTTGGAAAGGGTGATTACCTGGTCGAATTAGTCTCTCATGGCTCCATCTCGTTCAGCCCAACGCCGCCCCTCCGCCGCTCCCCAGTCTCACCCACCTGCACAATCTGGATCTCGTGGAAAATAGGGGCAAACAGAGGCTCACTTGGTCACATCTAACTCAAGATGGAGGGAAATGGTGCCGAATACACTCAGCACATGCGCAACCACGGCTAACGACGAAAGCTCCGCCGGCACCACCGTCGCCGAGAACGAAGAAGAGAGCAGCAACTAGAAGCAGGGGAGAAGCACATGTTCAGTCAGGCGGGGAATCGATGCACTACCAAGTGGGACCCACCACCAGACACACTGATTAGTTTGACCCCCTGTTTTTACCTTAACCGTAGTCCTGTTGACGACCGAATCCGTGTTTTAACCACCTGGTCATATTGGGACTATTATTTCCATTTAAGACAGTGCACATGAGCTATTTCTGGCAACTATGTCGCACTCCTTCCAATTCACATGAAATGTGTTGCATGGGAGCTATTGACCCATGGCATCGTGAGGTGTGTCCGAAGCAGAAAGAAGAGGCGGGGAGGTGGCCCGCCAGGAACAACTTTTGAGGAGGTTGGGGTAGAGGGAGAGCACGCCAATAGAAATCAATGGCGGCCATGGAGAAAGCCATGGTGTCAGGAATGAACGAGAAAGAGATAAGGTGGGGAAGAGACCCATGTGTGGGCCCCATAAGGTGTGTGCCCTATTTTTCTGGTGCCTTAGATCGAGAGCGCGTGCGAAGAAGTCATCGACCCAATCTCAGGCCGGTCGACCCAATACTCTGCATTCCGTCTAGACCGTGCACTCCGAAAGTGTTTTCCCATCCCACGCAGTCCTGCATCCATCCGCGGACCAGTCCGGATGTCCATTTCCACCACAAAACGGAAGAAAAACTAGGGCAGGGGGTGTTTGCGGGCGTCTAGATCACTGCCACACATGCGTCTAACAACCTGACCCCACCCAGAATGCTCTCCTGTCTCTCCCACACTTTCTCTCCAACGGATGTGCTGGTTCCCACAGTGCATTCATACCGGTCCAGAGTGGCTGGCATGCCATGTGATGTGACAGGATGAGAGGGCAGCGCTGACCGATGCGACCAGATCGGCGTCGCCATTTCAATGTGAAGCATCGTCCTAAAATACCTACTCGTGCCACTACGCCACGTTGAAGCGGCTGACCATCCGTTCGCCATTTCGTGAATATACATAGCATGCTCTGGCAATGCACATCCACACCTTTGGTTGTCTTCTCACCCCCCTCTCTGAATGCCTACTACTCTTTGAAATCCTCCTCTTCGTGCGATGGTGAAGTCATGGTTCTCCATCCCAGCAGGCAGCGGCGGCGACAGTGGATCTTCGTTCGGCTCTTGGCACCGCTGATGACCCACAAGTATAGGGGATATATCGTAGTCCTTTCGATAAGTAAGAGTGTCGAACCCAATGAGGAGCAGAAGGAAATGACAAGCGGTTTTCAGTAAGGTATTCTCTGCAAGCACTGAAATTGTAGGTAATAGATAGTTTTGTGATAAGATAATTTGTAATGAGTAACAAGCAATGAAAGTAAATCAGGTGCAACAAGGTGGCCCAATCCTTTTTGTAGCAAAGGAAAAGCCCGGAGAACTTCTTATAATGAGAAAAGCGCTCCCGAGGACACATGGGAATTATCGACAAGCTAGTTTCATCACGCTCATATGATTCGTGTTCCGTACTTTGATAATTTCATATGTGGGTGGACCGGTGCTTGGGTACTGCCCTTACTTGGACAAGCATCCCACTTATGATTAACCCCTATTGCAAGCATCCACAACTACAAAAGAAGTATTAAGGTAAACCTAACCACAACATGAAACATATGGATCCAAATCAGCCCCTTACAAAGCAACGCATAAACTAGGGTTTAAGCTTCTGTCACCCTAGCAACCCATCATCTACTTATTACTTCCCAATGCCTTCCTCTAGGCCCAAATAATGGTGAAGTGCCATGTAGTCGATATTCACATAACACCACTAGAGGACAACATACATCTCATCAAAATATCGAACGAATACCAAATTCACATGACTACTAATAGCAAGACTTCACCCATGTCCTCAGGAACAAACGTAACTACTCACAAAGCATATTCCTATTCATAATCAGAGGGGTAATAATATGGATAAAGGATCTGAACATATGATCTTCCACCAAGTAAACCAATTAGCATCAACTACAAGGAGTTATCAACACTACTAGCAACCCACAGGTACCAATTTGTGGTTTTGATACAAGATTGGATACAAGAGATGAACTAGGGTTTGGAGAGGAGATGGTGCTGATGAAGATGTTGATGGAGATTGACCCCCTCCCGATGAGAGGATCATTGGTGATGATGATGGTGATGTTTCCCCCTCCCGGAGGGAAGTTTCCCCGCCAGAACGACTCTACCGGAGCCCTAGATTGGTTCCGCCAAGGTTCCGCCTCGTGGCGGCGGAGTTTCGTCTCGTGAGCTTGCCCCTGATTTTTTCCAGGAAAAAATACCTCATATAGCAGAAGATGGGCACCCGGGGGCCACCAGGGGGCCCAGGAGACAGGGGCGCGCCCTGTAGGGGGAGGGGGGCACCCCCACCCTCCTGGCCAGGGTGTGGGCCCCCTCAGGTACTTCCTTTTCCCAATAATTCTTAGTAAATCCAAAAATGACTTTCATGGAGTTGCGGGACTTTTGGAGCTGTGCAGAATAGGTTTCCAATATTTGCTCCTTTTCCAGCCAGAATCCCCGCTATGGGCATTCCCCCTCTTTATGGTAAACCTTGTAAAATAAGAAAGAATAGCCATAAGTATTGTGACATAACGTGAAATAACAGCCCATAATGCAATAAATATTGATATAAAAGCATGATGCAAAATGGATGTATCAACTCCCCCAAGCTTAGACCTCGCTTGTCCTCAAGCGGAAGCAGAAATTAAAAAATATGTCCACATGTTTAGAGATAGAGGTGTCAATAAAAATAAAATATGGACATGAGGGCATCATGATCATACTTATAACAGCAACATATATAGATTTCGTCATATGATTTCTTATGCTCAAGTAACAATCGATTCACAATGTCAAGTATGGAACATAAACTTCATTGAAAACTAACAAACTATAATCTTAATCATTGAAGCAAGTGCAATCTATTATATTATTAAAACGATAGAAAACGAAAGGTAATGATTTACCGATGTAGATTTAAGTTATATAAACGGCTTAGATTCGTCTGTACATGGACCAAAAGAAAACAAAAACCTCACGCGCCTGTGAAAAATAAAAAGGAAAGAAGAATACAACACGGACACGCACCTTTCCACCGCAAGCATTCAAACAAGAAAAGAAAAGGCCAAGTAGCACACGCGCACAGAATGGCCTATTTTATCTCATGCATACGCTTCTGCAAGTTTCATTCAGTGTGAAAGCTAACAAGGCACCCGCAAATAAAAAGGCAACGCACCTGTGTTTGGATTGGTATCTACATGCATGTTTGGCTCGGACCCAAAAGCTAGCTACCCACGTAAAAAAAAAGAAACAAAGTCCTACTACCACACGTTTTGAAGAAAAAGCTCAATTCATAAGAATGCGCGTAGACACTTTCAACCTGGGGACGCAAATCGACCATCCCAACATGTTGTTCACGCACGTAAATTTATAGCTGCTAGGGAGACGGCCAACTCTACCCGTTGTAGTTTGTACACAGGAAATAATATTTACCAACCTAAATTTTTAAATGGAATTCACCGGCCTAATGAATAAATTCTTACATGCAATGACAGATTGATGATATCAGCAGCCCAATTGATAAAATCTTGCATACGATTAGTGCTTTAGTGGCACTTAAGAAAGATTGTGATATTTTTTATATGAAGTGAGGGAAATTAAGAATAGATTGGAGCTGGCACAATCTTTCTTGATGAGCAAATAATAGATATGCCAACTACGAAAAACTTACATTATATATAATATGAATTTTGTCTGGCTACAAACGCCTTCCATGTTTCGTTATTGTCCTTAAGCCTCCATTTAGTTACATTAAAAAATAATACGTAAGAAAATATATGCTTCTTATCACAGTGAATGATACTACTAAAAATGTACTGCTATAATTAAATTAATTTACTAATGTAACAACACAAGGCATCAGTAATGCATGCGTACCATCAATATAGTATACTTAGATCATATGTTTTATCACACCTTGCAAATTTATTTAAAACGAGGTTTCTTTAATAAATTAATATATAAATTTCATATTTATGTTGCACAAACATTAATTAAGTAATCTTTTATCACACCTTACAAATGAGATAAATTGTACAATCATCCATTAATTTCAAATAATATTAAATGCATAACTTTAAAATATTACAATCATAAACAGAAATCTAGCTGCGCAAATGCGCGGGTAACCCCGCTAGTTTATCATAACATCAGAAAGAGTCAAGAATAGAGCTTTTCAGCAAGTCCACATACTCAACTATCATATAGTCTTCTACAATTGCTAACACTTACGCAATACTTATGGTTATGGAGTTTTACTCGGACACTGAGAAAGAGAGGGGCTTATAATGTTGCCTCCCAACGTATTCACCTTTAGGTGATGTCAACAATAATAAATCATGCTAACGAACATCCAATTGGATATATATATCAGGATCTTTCTAACACGAGGTGCTTGCCAAAGGATAAAATGAAAAAAGGGAAAGGTGGAGATCACCTTGACTCATGCATAAAGTAATAAGATATAAAGTAAAAGATAGGCCCTTCAGAGAGGGAAGCAGAGGTTGTCATGCGCTTTTAGGGATACACAAAATCTTAATACGAAAGAACGTCACTTTATATTGCCACTTGTATATGGACCTTTATTATTTAGTCCGTCGCTTTTATTGCTTCCATAACAAGCTCGTATAAAGTTTATTTTCTCCGTACTAATAAGTCATGCATATTTATAGAGCAATTTTTATTGCTTGCACTGATGACAACTTACTTGAAGGATCTTACTCAATCCATAGGTAGATATGGTGGACTCTCGTGGCAAAACTGGGTTTAAGGATATTTGGAAGCACAAGTAGTATCTCTACTTGGTGCTAGGAATTTTGGCTAGCATGAGGGGGAAAGGCAAGATCAACATGTTTGAATGATCCATGACAATATACTTTAACCGAGATGCGAGAAAACATAAACCATTACGCTGTCTTCCTTGTCCAACATCAACTCTTTAGCATGTCATACTTTAATGAGTGCTCACAATCATAAAAGATGTCCAAGATAGTATATTTATATGTGAAAACCTCTCTTTCCTTATTACTTCCTATTAATTGCAACGATGACGAAAACCAAGTTTATCAATTCTCAACAGCTTTTAAGCCTCATACATTCTATGTGTGAAGTCATTACTATCCATAAGATCAATATGAACTCTTTCATCCTTTTTATTCTTTCTATTGTTTCCTCATGATCATAGCAAGATAGCAAAGCCCTTTGACTGAACACTAATCTTTATTATAGATAACTCACGGACTCGATTACATAGTGATCACAAAGCAAAACTCAAAACTAATTCATACCAAGACTTCAATCTACTAGATAAAGATATTACTAAAAGGATCGAACTAAGTAAAACGGTAGAGATAGGAGTGTGATGGTGATACGATACCGGGGCACCTCCCCCAAGCTTGGCAGTTGCCAAGGGGAGTGCCCATACCCATGTGATTATGTCCTCGGAGGTGATGAAGAAGGAGTTGTTGATGTAGGCTTGCTTCTCAGCTTGCGCTTGAGGATGGAATTTTGCTCCCTTAGATCATCGATCTCCCGCTCAAGGTTTCATATTATTTTGCACAATTCCTGTTTGTTTTCCTGCAAGAGACGAAAAGGGATAACACTAGTAGAAAACAGGGCTACCGTTCGGCTCTGGCCAGCCCATTAGTCCTGGTTCTTCAAGAACAGGGACCAATGGGGGGTATTAGACCCGGTTCGTGAGCCCAGGGGGCCGGCCGGGGCCTCGTGGGCATTGATCCCGGTTCGTGTGGAACCATTTGTCCCGGTTCTAGCCATGAACCGGGACAAATGGTCCTCGCTGTTGGCCCACAACCATTGGTCCCGGTTCGTGGCTTGAACCGGGACAGAAGGGGTGGCTACATATACCCACCGCCGTGGCAGAGCACTCCAGAGTGCTCTGTTTTGTCAAGCCGGCGAGTGCTACGTCTTTAGCTAGCGTTGGTTTTCCCCGAAGAGGAGAGGGTGATGCAGCAAAGTGTAGCGTAAATATTTCCCTCAGTTTTGAGAACCAAGGTATCAATCCAGTAGGAGGCTCCTCAAAAGTCCCACGCACCTACACAAACAAACTGAGAACTCGCAACCAACGCAATAAAGGGGTTGTCAATCCCTTCACGGTCACTTACGAAAGTGAGATCTGATAGAGAGATAGTAATATTTTTGGTATTTTATGATATAGATGGAGAAAATAAAGATGCAAATAAAAGTAGATTGAAAGAAAATATGATAAGAGATAGACCCGGGGGCCATAGGTTTCACTAGAGGTTTCTCTCGAGATAGCATAAGTATTACGGTGGGTGAACAAATTACTGTTGAGCAATTGATAGAAAAGCGAATAATTATGAGATTATCTAGGCATGATCATGTATATAGGCATCACGTCCATAACAAGTAGACCGACTCCTGCCTGCATCTACTACTATTACTCCACACATCGATCGACTCCTGCCTGCATCTAGAGTATTAAGTTCATAAGAATAGAGCAACGCCTTAAGCAAGATGACATGATGTAGAGGGATAAACACATGCAATATGATATAAACCCCATCTTGTTATCCTCGATGGAAACAATACAATACGTGTCTTGCAACCCTTTCTATCACTGGGTAAGATCACCGCAAGATTAAACCCAAAGCTAAACACTTCTCCCAGCGCAAGAAAGATCAATCTAGTAGGCCAAACCAAACTGAAAATTCTAAGAGACTTGCAAAGATAACTCAATCATACATAAAAGAATTCAGAGAAGATTCCTATATTATTCATAGATAAACTTGATCATAAACCCACAATTCATCGGATCTCGAAAAACACACCGCAAAAAGAGATTACATCGAATAGATCTCCACAAGAGAGGGGGAGAACATTGTATTGAGATCCAAAAAGAGAGAAGAAGCCATCTATCTAATAACTATGGACCCGTAGGTCTGTGGTAAACTACTCACAACTCATCGGAGAGGCTATGGTGTTGATGTAGAAGCCCTTCATGGTCGATTCCCCCTCCGGCAGAGTGCCGACGAAGGCTCCAAGATGGGATCTCGCGGATACAGAAGGTTTCGGCGGTGGAAATTGTGTTTCGTGGTGCTCCTGGATGTTTTCGGGGTCCGTGGATATATATAGGAGGAAGAAGTACGTCGGTGGACGCTCAAGGGGCCCACGAGATAGGGGGGCGCGCCCTACAGGGGGGCCGCGCCCTCCTATCTCTTGGGGCCCTCAGAGCTTTCTTGACTTGCACTCTAGGCTCTCCGGATCAGATTTGTTACAAAAATAACGCTCCCGAAGGTTTCATTCCGTTTGGACTCCGTTTGATATTCCTTTTCTTCGAAATACTGAAATAGGCAAAAAAAACAACAATATGGGCTGGGCCTCCGGTTAGTAGGTTAGTCCCAAAAATGATATAAATGTGTAGAATAAAGCCCATAAACATCCAAAAGGGGTAATAATATAATAGCATGGAACAATAAAAAATTATAGATACGTTGGAGAGTATCAAGCATCCCCAAGCTTAATTCCTGCTCGTCCTCGAGTAGGTAAATGATAAAAAGAGAATTTTTTATGTGGAATGCTACCTAGCATAATTCATAATGTAATTTTCTTTCATTGTAGCATGAATGTTCAGATCCAAATGAATACAAAATAAAAGTTCATATTGACATAAGAAATAGTAATACTTCAAGCATACTAATGAAAGTAATCATGTCTTGTCAAAACAACCTGGCTAAAGAAAGTTATCCCTACAAAATCATATAGTCTGGCTGTTGCTCTATCTTCATCACAGAAAGTATTTAATCATGCACAACCCCGGTGACAAGCCAAGCAATTGTTTCATACTTTAATAATCTCAAACTCTTTCAACTTTCACGCAATACATGAGCGTGAGCCATGGACATAGCACTATATGTGGAATAGAATGGTGGTTGTGGAGAAGACAAAAAGGAGAAGATAGTCTCACATCAACTAGGTGTATCAACGGACTATGGATATGTCCATTAATAGATATCAATGTGAGTGAGTAGGGACTGCCATGCAACGGATGCACTAGACCTATA
>NC_041386.1:713531920-713540258 GCF_002162155.2 Triticum dicoccoides | reverse complement strand
ATATACAAGACAAGTTCTATAATGAAAAATTCCCACTAGTATATGAAAGTGACAACATATGAGACTCTCTATCATGAAGATCATGGTGCTATTTTGAAGCACAAGTGTGGAAAAAGAGATAGTAGCATTGTCCCTTCTCTCTTTTTCTCTCTTTTTTTTTCTTTTTTTCTTTGGCCTTCTTTATTTTTTTCTTCTTTTTGGCCTTTTTTTTCTTTCTTCCCTTTTTTTTGTTTTTGTAAAGTCCAAAGTCTCATCCCGACTTGTGGGGGAATAATAGCCTTCATCATCCTTCCCTCACGAGGACAATGCTCTAATAATGAAGATCATCACACTTTTATGGATTTACAACTCAAAGCTAGAACAAAATATGATTCTATATGAATGCCTCCGGCGGTGTACCGGGATATGCAATGACTCAAGAGCGACATGTATGAAAATTATGAAGGTGGCCTTGCCACAAATACGATGTCAACTACATGATCATGCAAAGAGCAATATGAAAAAAGTAATGTGTGTCATATGAACGGAACGATGGAAAGTTGCATGGCAATATATCTCGGAATGGCTATGGAAATGCCATAATAGGTAGGTATGGTGGCTGTTTTGAGGAAGGTATATAAGGGGTTTATGATACCGGCGAAAGTTGCGCGGTACAAAAGAGGCTAGCAATGGTGGAAGGGTGAAAGGGTGCGTATAATCCATGGACTCAACATTAATCAAAATAACTCATATACTTGTTGCAAAAATTTATAACTCATCAAAAATCAAAGCACTACGCGCATTCTCCTAGGGGGATAGATTGGTAGGAAAATACCATCGCTCGTCCCCGGCCGCCACTCATAAGGAAGAAAATCAATAAATAAAATTGTGCTCCAAGTTCATCACAAAGCGGTTCATCATACATGCTTGCTACGGGAATCACAAACTTCAACACAAGCATTCTGTAAATTCATAATCACCCAACTAGCATAACTTTAATATCACTACCTCCATATCTCAAAACAATTATCAAGTATCAAGTTGATCATAGCATCAAATTCACTTCCTATGATAGTTTTTATTATACCCAACTTGGATGCTCATCATTCTAGGACCAACTTTGTAACAATAGCAAATACCATGCTGCTCTAAAAGACTCTCAAAATGATATAAGTGAAGCATGAGAGACTAGCAATTTCTTCAAAATTAATACACCACCTTCGTGCTCTAAAAGATACAAGTGAAGCACTAGAGCAAAAACTATCAAACTCAAAAGATATAAGTGAAGCACATAGAGTATTCTAGCAAATTCTAATCAAATAGGCTTCTCCCAAAAGGTTTGTACAGCAAGGATGATTGTGGTAAACTAAAAGGAAAACACTAATATAATACACGACGCTCCAAGCAAAACACATATCATGTGGGCGAATGAAAATATAGCTCAAAGTAAAGTTACCAATGAACGAAGACGAAAGAGGGGATGCCTTCCCGGGGCATACCCAAGCTTAGGCTTTTGGCTACTCTTGAATATATTGGGGTTCCATGGGCATCCCCAAGCTTAGGCTCTTGCCACCCTTTATTCCATAGTCCATAAAGGCTTTACCCAAAACTTGAAACTTCACAACCCAAAACTCAACAGGAAATCTTATAAGCTCCGTTAGTGAAAGAAAACAAAACCACCACATAAGGTACTGCAATGAACTCATTCTTTATTTATTTTGGTGTTAAACCTATTGTATTACAACTTCCTTATGGTTCATAAACTAATTTATTAGCCATAGATGCATTGAAATAAGCAAACAACACACGAAAAACAGAATCTGTCAAAAACAGAACAGTCTGTAGAAATCTGTAACTGACGCAACCTTATGGAACCCTAAAAATCCTACCAAAATAGGAAGTACTGGACAATTTTTCTATTGATCATAAGCAAAATGAATCAATGCAAAATCTCGTTTCTGTGATTTATTGAATTTTTTTCGTGAGCACAAAGTTTCTGTTTTTCAGCAGAATCAAATCAACTATCATCGTAGGTTATCCTATAGGTTCTACTTGGCACAAACACTAATTAAAAGATAAAAACACATCTAAACAGAGAGTATATGCAATATTTATTCCTAAACAGGATCAAAAACAAAAAACATAAAAAAAATTGGGTTGCCTCCCAACTAGTGCTATCGTTTAACGCCCCTAGCTAGGCATAAAAGCAAGGATAGATCTAACTAGTGCCATCTTTGGCACTAGATTCATAAGTAGCACGCATGATAGATTCATAAGGTAATTTGACTTTCCTTCTTGGAAAGTGCTCCATGCCTTTCTTTAAAGGAAATTGGAATCTAATGTTCCCTTCCTTCATATCAATAATCGCACCAATCGTTCTAAGGAAAGGTCTACCAAGAATAATAGGGCAAGAAAGATTGCAATCTATATCAAGAACGATAAAATCTACGGGCACCAAATTTCTATTTGCAACAATAAGAACATCATTGATCCTTCCCATAGGCTTTTTAATGGTGGAATCCCCAAGGTGCAATCATCAAGATCATGGAAACCTAGAATATCACATAAAGTTTTCGGAATCGTGGAAACACTAGCACCCAAATCACACAAAGCAAAACACTCATAATCTTTAATTCTAATCTTTATAGTAGGTTCCAACTCATCATTAAGTTTTCTAGGTATAGAAACTTCCAAATTAAATTTTTCATCATAAGATTGCAACAAGGCATCAACGATATGTTTGGTAAAAGCTTTATTTTGACTATAAGCATGAGGACAATTAACAACGGATTGCAACAAGGAAATACAAACTTTTAAAGAGAAATTATCATAATCAAGTTCCTTGAAATCCGAGATAGTAGGTTCACTATTATTAGAAGTTGAGGATTCTCCAATCTCTCTTTTACCAAATTTAACATCACGATCTAAAGATTCCGAATTTTTGGGACGCCTTCTAGGAAAAGTTGATTCACCATCACTCCCATAATCATCAAAATTCATCTTGCAAAACATAGATCTAATCGGAGACGCATTAATAACTTTAAGATCCTCATCATTATTTTCATGTAGACTAGAAGAACACGCTTTTATAAACTTTCCTTTTTTGCACGCAATCTAGCGGTTCTTTCCTTGCACTCGTCAATGGAAATTCTCATTACTTTGAGAGACTCATTGATGTCATTCTTAGGAGAAGAAGATCCAAGTTTAAGAGAATTAACATCAAGCGAAAGTCTATCAACGTTCCTAGCCAAATCATCAACTTTGAGCAATTTTCTTCAAGCAAGGCATTAAAATTCTTCTGAGAAATCATACATTCTTGCACATTATTCTCAAAATAAGAGGGCATCTTATTAAAATTACCATAAGAGTTATTGTAGTAATTTCCATAATTGTTAGAGGAATTACTAGGGAACAGTCTAGCATTAAAATTTCCTCTATAAGCATTGTTTCCAAAACTATTCCTACCAACAAAATTCACATCCATAGATTCATTATTATTCTCAATCAAGGAAGACAAAGGCATATCATTAGGATCAAGAAGAGTATTTTTAGTAGCAAACATCTTCATAAGTTCATCCATCTTTCCACTCAAAACATTGATTTCTTCTATAGCATGCACTTTTTTTACTAGAAGATCTTTCGGTGTGCCATTGAGAATAATTAGCCATAATATTATCAAGCAATTTTGTAGCATATCCTAACGTAATTTCCATAAATGTGCCTCCCGCGGCCGAATCTAAGAGATTTCTAGAGGCAAAGTTCAAACCGGCATACAATTTTTGTATGATCATCCATAAATTCAAACCATGAGTAGGGCAATTGCGAAGCATCAATTTCATTCTTTCCCAAGATTGGGCAACATGCTCATGATCAAGTTGTTTAAAATTCATAATATCGTTCCTAAGAGTGATGATCTTAGCGAGAGGAAAATACTTAGAGATAAAAGCATCTTTGCACTAATCAATACTATTTTTGGGCAAAGACGAAAACCAAATTTTAGCACGATCTCTAAGTGAAAACGGAAATAACTTCAATTTGAAAATATTGTTATCGTATCTTTCTTCTTTTGCATATCACACAAATCAACAAAATTGTTTAGATGAGTAGCGACATCTTCACTAGGAGGGCCGGCGAATTGATCTTTCATAACAAGATTCAGCAAAGCAGCATTGATTTCACAAGACTCAACATCATTAAGAGGAGCAATCGGAGTACTAAGGAAATCATTATTATTGGTATTCGAGAAGTCACACAACTTGGTATTATCTTGTGTCATGGCAACAAGTAATCCAACACACAAGCAAACAGAAAAACGGCAAGCGAAAAGAGAAGAGGAGATTGGGAAAGAGAGGGCGAATAAAACGGCAAGGGTTAAGTGGGGGGAGAGGAAAACGAGAAGCAAATAATGTAAATGCGAGGGAGATGGGTTTGTGATGGGTACTTGGTATGTCTTGACTTGAGCGAAGACCTCCCCGGCAACGGTGCCAGAAATCCTTCTTGCTACGTCTTGAGCTAGCGTTGGTTTTCCCCGAAGAGGAGAGGGTGATGCAGCAAAGTGTAGCGTAAGTATTTCCCTCAGTTTTGAGAACCAAGGTATCAATCCAGTAGGAGGCTCCTCGAAAGTCGCACGCACCTACACAAACAAACTGAGAACTCGCAACCAACACAATAAAGGGGTTGTCAATCCCTTCACGGTCACTTACGAAAGTGAGATCTGATAGAGAGATAATAATATTTTTGGTATTTTATGATATAGATGCAGAAAATAAAGATGCAAATAAAAGTAGATTGAAAGCAAAGATGACAAGAGATAGACCCGGGGGCCATAGGTTTCACTAGAGGCTTCTCTCGAGATAGCATAAGTATTACGATGGGTGAACAAATTACTGTCAAGCAATTGATAGAAAAACGAATAATTATGAGATTATCTAGGCATGATCATGTATATAGGCATCACATCCATAACAAGTAGACCGACTCCTGCCTGCATCTACTACTATTACTCCACACATCGACCGACTCCTGCCCGCATCTAGAGTATTAAGTTCATAAGAACAGAGTAACGCCTTAAGCAAGATGACATGATGTAGAGGGATAAACACATGCAATATGATATAAAACCCATCTTGTTATCCTCGATGGCAACAATACAATACGTGTCTTGCAACCCTTTCTGTCACTGGGTAAGATCACCGCAAGATTGAACCCAAAGCTTCCCATGGCAAGAAAGATCAATCTAGTAGGCCAAACCAAACTGAAAATTCGAAGAGACTTGCAAAGATAACTCAATCATACATAAAAGAATTCAGAGAAGATTCCAATATTATTCATAGATAAACTTGATCATAAACCCACAATTCATCGGATCTGGACAAACACACCGCAAAAATAGATTACATCGAATAGATATCCACAAGAGAGGGGGAGAACATTGTATTGAGATCCAAAAAGAGAGAAGAAGTCATCTAGCTAATAACTATGGACCCGTAGGTCTGTGGTAAACTACTCACAACTCATCGGAGAGGCTATGGTGTTGATGTAGAAGCCCTCCGTGGTCGATTCCCCCTCCGGCAGAGTGCCGACGAAGGCTCCAAGATGGGATCTCGCGGATACAGAAGGTTACGGTGGTCGAAATTGTGTTTCGTGGTGCTCTTGGATGTTTCCGAGTCCGTGGATATATATAGGAGGAAGAAGTACGTCGGTGGACGCCCGAGGGGCCCATGAGACACGGGGGCGCGCCCTTTAGGGGGGGGGGGCGCCCTCCTATCTCATGGGGCCCTATGAGATTTCTTGACTTGCACTCCAGGCTCTCCGGATCAAATTTGTTCCAAAAATAACGCTCCCGATGGTTTCATTCTGTTTGGACTTCGTTTGATATTCCTTTTTTCTTCGAAATACTGAAATAGGCAAAAAAACAACAATATGGGCTGGGCCTCCGGTTAGCAGGTTAGTCCCAAAAATGATATAAATGTGTAGAATAAAGCCCATAAACATCCAAAAGGGGTAATATAATAGCATGGAACAATCAAAAATTCTAGATACGTTGGAGACTTATCTGCGAGGTGAGGGCATTTGGGTGCTCTAGTTCACCTCCTATGCACGTGAGGTGTTCGATGAAATGCCCGAGCCACACTAGTTAAGCTTTCTCCTCTCGAAACTCGACCTCCGAGCTCCATTTTCAACGAGATTTGTCTAGATTTAGCAGTCCTTCACGCCCCGTCCTCGCCCCGTCTTCACCGTGGTTGATCGCCCGCGCCGATCTCATCGCCGGCACCACCGTGGTGAGCCTCTTGTTCTTATCTTCCTTCTGAAAGAAAAAAATTCTGACTTCAGATAGATACTTGTCTAATTTTCTTACTTTTATTATTCCTTGTTATTATAAAATGCGATGGTTTTGGTATCCGCCCACGTCGGCCCTCGTCCTGTCTATGATTCAGATGTGGTATATATTATCTTTTCATAACTATTTGGTTCATTTATTGTTTATGACAATTATGCCGACCAATGTGACATAGATTTTATTTATCTAGGAGGTTGTTGAACCGGAAATTCCAACCGACCCTATTGTCGACAGTTTAAATTTAGATGAAGAAGAAAACAATTACTTGAAGGAAAAAATAAGAAAAATTGAGGAGGACAAGATGATATTGGAGTTGCATGTTGCGGATGTCGTCGATGATCACAAGATCAAGATGGATCCAATGCGGTTGAAGATTAAAAAGATTAGAAAATATGATATTCATACCGAGGCTTGGTATCATTATGCAGTTGGATCAGTTGTTACCTTGGTTGCGGTTATGACCGCATTTGTTTTTGCATTGAAATGTTTTACATAATTTCAATGTATGGTTTAATTAGATGCTCTGGAGAGCTATATGTTGTTCAATGAGAACTATGTATGTACTTTGGTTTTAATGCTCTGGAGAACTATGTATGTACTTTGGTTCCAGAGTTCATTTCAAATGCTTTTCAACTTCATGGTCTTACAACTTTGAATGGTGCATTTTGAACACAGAAACACAAGGGAGTTCAAATAAGTTCAAAAAAATTGAAATCCCTTTGTAACAGACGAGTTTCCGTATGAAACTCTGATACTTCGAAGGAGATTGTCTGTTTTGTACACGAAGTGCATCCAGTTTTTGCCGTAAGCCTCTCTACTTTCTTGCACATGCTATGTGGGTGAAATGATGATACCATGCCAACTTGGAACCTTTCAGAGTTCATTTCAAGTGCTTTTCAATTTCATGGTCTTATAGCTCAAAATAATCAGTAAATGCATGAAAAATAACAAATGAAGTCAGAAACAAAATAAAATAAAATAAATAAGTAATTTGAAACAAAATAATATAAACTTTAATAAAATAGATAAGTAGAAACAAAAAAACTTTAATAACATAATAAAATTTATGAAACTAAAATTATCAAAGTATTTTCTGTTCAAAACATTATAAGCAACTTCTAGTATTATTGAAACTAAAATTATATAAAATTCATGCAACTAAAATTATCAAAGTATTTTCTGTTCAAAATCATTAAAAACAAAAAGAATTTTAATAAAGAACTTTTTTTGTTAGAAACTTTAATAGCAAAAATAATTATCATAAAATAAAAATAATAAGTAATTATAAACAAAATAAAATAAAATAAATAAGATTTTTTTGTTGTAAGTAGAAACAAAACAAAATATATAAAGCAAAAAAGAAAACAAAAAAACTGGGAAAAAATAAAAATTTGCCACCAACTGGGCCACCACGGCCTGAATACGACTAGAAGCCCATCCATGGGCCAGGATTCAGGCCCGCAGTAGGCCCAGAAGGCCCATCAGGCAAAGCAGTAGCAAGTATGCCCGTAAACCTGCAGTGGAGAGGAGCTCGAGAGGGGTGCGGCAGTGGGGCTTATAAACCACTGCGCGCCCCTCTCAACTAGCGAGGTGGGACTAAAATTTGGCCGCGACGCGGGCAGCACAGAGGCCTTTGGTCCCGGTTAGTGGCACCAACCGGGACTAAAGGGGGGCATTGGTACCGGTTCGTGGCACCAACCAGTACCAACCAGTACCAATGCCCACCCTTTAGTCCCAGTTGGTGCCACCAAACGGGACCAAAGGCCGCCGCCTCCCGCCCTTGGTCCCGGTTGGTGGTACCAACCGGGACTAAAGGGGGGCATTGGTACCGGTTTGTGCCACGAACCGGTCCCTGCCCGACGCCCCAGCGCTGCTCCTCGTCGCCATCGCCGTCGCCGTCGTCGCCTCTGCCCCGCGCCCGAGCCCCTGCCCGTGGACCGCCCCCCGCGCACTGGCGCCCTCGCCGCCCCTGCCGACCGACGCCATTGCCGCGCCGTCCCTGCCTCTGACGCCATTGCC
>NC_041386.1:713519883-713531626 GCF_002162155.2 Triticum dicoccoides | reverse complement strand
CCCCGCCGTCGCCGTCACCAGCCGCCCCCGCCGTCGCTGTCCAGCGCCGCCCCTGGTTAATTTTTATTTGGTTAATTATGTTTTTTTAATTTTTATTAGATTTTTTCAATGTTTTTAGATTTTCATATATGTATGTATGTATTTTTTAGATATATGTATTTTTTATGTATTTATGTATTTTTTACATGTTTTTTGTATGTATGTATGTATTTTTTCAATTTTAATTAATGATGTTTTAAAGTATACATATATGCAAGTTAGATTTTTAGAAGAGTTTTATCTATATATGTTCTCTGATTTAGTACATTTTAGGTTAGTTTAATTTTTAGAAATTTTTTAAATATCTAGCTAGGAAAGGAAGAAGAAGAAAAAGAATGAGAGGAGAAAAACGAAAATAAGAAGAGGAAGAAAGGAGAAGAAGAGGAGAGGAAGAAGAGGAGAAATAAATAAGAGAGGAAAAAAGAAGAAAAAGAAGAGGAGAAGAAGAAAGAAATAGAGGATAAAGAACAAGAAAAATAGAAATTTCTATTTTTTTCTTCTTTCTCCTCTATTCCTTTCTTCTTCTCCTTTTTTTTCTTCTTTTTTTTCTTCGATTGCTTCTCTTCTATTCCTTTCTTCTTCACCTTTTTTTATTTATTCTTTTGTATTCTTATTTTTTATCGGGTATGTCGTTGTCCATATACCCCCTCCCGAGAACTTCAACACGAGGGGTGGGGTATCGATATACCCCCTCCCCGATAATATTATTTTCCCATGTATATGTATGTCGCGTCGTTGTCGATATAACCCCCTCCCGGATAACTTCGACATGAGGGGCGGTTGATATATATACCCACTCTCGACTGTGATAACTTATACCACGGGAGCACCCCCCTCGGCCCTCTCGCTCGACCAAAACTCTCGAGGACACCCAAACCCTAGAGAAAAAACGATGTTGGTCTCCTACCCCCTCCCGCCGCGCCCCTACCCGACAAACTCTCTCGAGGCCACCCAAATTTACCAAGTTAAAAGAGCGTTGTCGTCGAGGCCACCCCAAACCCTTGAAGCGTTGTGTCGAGGCCACCCCAAACCCTTGAAGCATTGTCTAGGCCACCCCAAACCCTAGAGAAGCACCGTCGAGGCCACAAACATGATTCCTTATTGTGATTAGCTAGCTAGTTCTACGTTTGCCACTAATATATATCCATCTGTACCATGTTTGAATAATAATTGACATGTTGTAAATATTTGCAGAAACTATGGAGCATTCCCGAGACGAAGCAACAGAAGCGATGTTGGGGGAGATAATCGCACAAGCAAGTGATGTCGTCTTGTCATTTCTCAACGACACCGATGGTCAGGAAGGACCGGGTGAAGAAGAGGGCTATGTTCATGATGGCTTCGGTGACCCATTAATGCCGGTACAAGAAGAGGGCTATGTTCATGATGGCTCCGGTGACCCAATGGAGGTACGAGAAGGAGACCGTGATGACGGCTCCGGTGACCGAACCGAGTCTGGCCAGGTATTTATATATTAGTTAAGCCCGTGCTGACTAGTTAATTGATGCATTCATTGTTTTCATATGTACACATATGAATTAACTCTCGTCTTTTTTCTTTTTTCTCTAGCCCTCCGGATCAAGTTCAACTTCGTTAAAGAAACGAGGCCCAAAGAAAAATTTGCGCTCTGATGAAAGGTTTGAGATCACAGCAATCACGCGCGATGGCAAGCCGATTGAACTCATCCGGACAAGGGATGCATTTCATGCTCAGTGCGGGGTTCTTGTTAGGGACAAGATCCCGATCAGTATACAGCAATGGTTAAAGCCAAAGAAGGAAGACCCTGAGGTGCCGACGTCTTATATCTCCGATATGCAGAAAGAAGATCTTTGGATAACGCTTAAGGCAAATTTCACCCTAGCGCCAGAGGAGGATCCAGAGAAGCCAGTTAAAGAGGAATTGATCAAGTCTCATGCTCTTAAGAAGATGGCAGAACTATTCAGGAGGTGGAAGAATGAGCTGAAAACGTTTGTCGACAAAGAAGAGACACCAGAATTCACCGGCTGGTTTGAGAAGATCAGAGATCAATGGCCCGCATTTGTGGCCCACAAGACATCGGAAAAGAGTAAGAAGATGTCAGCGACAAACAAGAAAAATGCTGCGAAGAAGAAGCATCACCATCGCACGGGGTCAGGTGGTTACCTCAAAGCCCGACCTTTGTGGGACAAGGTTGAGTATAACCTGATTGCTAAAGGGGTCGAACCAGAGACATTGAGATGGCCAGACCGTTGCCGGACTTGGTTCTTTGGGGTTGGCGGAACCTTGGACCCTCTATCAGGGAAGTGCGTTTGGACGGCAGGGCAACTGCGAATACCCGCCAGGAGGCTTCGGGAGTATATCAAGAATGCGCAGGAAGGGACGTTCATTCCAGACAGAGAGAACGACAAGCTCACAATGGCCCTCGGGAATCTTGAGCACCCTGGATGGACACGAGGCACGCCAGGCTCCCTTCCATGGAAGGCTGGGTTTCCGGACGCAGGGGGTTACAAAACCCAGGAGAGGAGGAAGAAAGTGGAGCATAGCCAACTGCAGGCGCTGCACGAAAGGGTACAAGGGCTAGAGGAACGAGAAGCATATCGCAGCAAACGACCTGCCGAAGCTTCCCCTGAAGCTACCCCGCCATCTCAGCAGAGAAGCAGCATGGCTTCCACCGAGCAGACTCAGCAGCTGGAGCCTGTCTTCACGGGCTACCCCGTGGATGCTATTATAGAGTCTCAACATTGCCACCTTATGACGCGATGGATGACATTGAAAGTCAAGGCGGCTGTTGGCTCTGTTATACCTAATGAACCTGGCTCAACCTACCACGGCCAGCCAATTCCAGAAGGATATGCTAGGGTGATGGTGGATCAAATAACGGACGGATTTGAGGACCTTGAGCTTGACCAGCCTACGGGTGAAGGGGAGATTCGGCTGGGTTCTTCTCTGAAGAGACCATGCCTATGGCGGAAGGAGCTCATCAACCTTCCTAACTGGACGCCTCCGCCTCCTCCTCCTCCTCCAACGAGTCAGGGCAGTCCGCCTCCTCCTCCGCCTCCTCCGGCGAGTGATCTGGGCACTCAGCCTCCTTCTCCGCCTGCGCCGGCGCGCCCGAGCAGCCAGCTGCCTCCTCCTTCTCCGCCTTTCCAGCAAGGGAAGAAGAGACCTGCTGCCGCCCCGGCTGCTCTGGCGCGTCGTAGTCCTTCTCCTCCGCCTCGTACGCAAGCACAAAAGAAGACAGCCGTAGCCGCTCCGTCTGCTCCGGCGTCTAGCAGTACAGCCAGAGGCGGGAAGCAATACAGATACGGTCCAGCTCTCAAGCCTCTAGAGAAGTTACCGTACGAGAGGACCGAGGAGGAAAACATGAAGATCATGCGGACTGAAGTGAAGGACTTCTTTGAAGGGTTGAAAGCAAAGAGACATCCACCTCCGGAGGAGAAGGTAGATCCGGTGAAAGCAAAGCGTACTATCGATGCCCTGAGGAAACCGCCAAAGTCTCCGCCGAAAACCAACTATGAGCGCATTACTAAAAAGCCATATCTTCAAGCGGAGCGGTCGGGAAGTACTGTCAGTGATCAAAGGTTAAAAGAACAAGCAACTGGGAAAAAAATTGCCCAACTCGGTGAACAAGCAAAGCAATCGTGCCCCCCGCTCAATGTGTCTAGCGAAATCATCGCTAATGCTCCGGGGATGGTGCCCGGTTATAGCAATCTTAGAGATTACCTTCCTAACGATGTACATTTTGATTTCTTGGAGGTGGACGAACGCAGATACGAGTACGGGAAGCCTCTCGTCAAAGATGAAAAATCTCTAACAACGATGATGCGAAGATTCCATAATTGGTAGATGAAAACCTGTAAAGAGTCTAGGGGGACGAATACTTTGTATCTGAGAATTAAAGAGGTGCACGACCTCGTTCGAACTGATCTGTTTCCTGTTCCATTTGAGGAGTTCTTTGAGTTCTTCAATCAAAAGGCCCTCGATAAATTAATGGTCTTTTGCTACTGTCTGCAAGTACTATTTGTGTCATTAAGTCTCTATATATAGATCGGCTCTTTCATTGCATGTATTTATAATTAATTATCCTCACTATATTATGTAGATTGAAGATCGTCGAATGCAAAAAACAAGAAATTTATGATATTGGGTTCATTAACACAAATATCATCGATGAATTTCAGGTTACAAAGAACGCCAAAGAGGCCGAGGCCAACTTGCTACAATCGTTGATCAAAAATCAAAACAAAGATTTAATACTCTTTCCTTACGACTTCGACTGAGTGTTACTGTCGTGTGCATATTCGGTTTCCCTTATTACTCGAGCGAGGTTATAGTAATGTAATTGATGAGTTATGCATGCGCGCGCAGCTTCCACTATGTTCTTCTGGAGATTAAGCTTGAGCGGGGACTAGTAACCGTCTTAGACTCGAGACGAAAAGATCCCGAAACCTATGCGGAGACGACTAAAATGCTCAACAAGTAAGTTCAATCGATCATTATCGCACCATATCGGCAACTTTTTGTTCATTTCCTGATATCTCAAGTAATAATTATTATTTTCTTTGTCTTGCAGGGTTTGGAAACAGTTCACCGCAGAAGCTCCGGGACTGCCGAAGGAGCTGCGATATACATACCCGAAAGTAAGTACTACTAGCTAGCTAGTTGTGCGCATCTCCCGTTGATTCTCTAGCTATACTTTCATCAATGCCATTTATAATGCTTCATTATCAGTTTGATTGACCTCTATTTCTCGTAAAGTGCTTCTGGCAAGAACAAGGGAATGATTTCTATGGATACTACGTGTCTGAGTTCATCTGCAACGCGACTTTGAAAAATAAGCGGGGCTACTCTAAAAGACAATATGAAGTGCGTAAGCAATAATATTCACAATTTCATTTTATTACACCATCATTTCTGTTGAATTTCATTCATATATATGTATTAACCCCCTTCGTCAAATTAGACGTGGTAGATGCAGAATGAACTCCTACCACAAGATCGCATGAAAGCAATTCAAGAGGAATTGGCGGGATTCTTTCTTGACCACATCATCAACAAAGCCGGAGAATACCATGTGGAAGTTGATTTCAAATGCTAGGTGATTGTAAGAGATCTTACATATTGTATATGTATATATCCAGTAGCGCCGGATAGATAATACGAAAACTTGTTGTTCGACCAATCTCTCGGAGAAGGAGAGGTCGATCGATCACTTCTCTCGGTATGCATGACGAACTTCTGTACTTAATGGTTTCCTTCATTTTCTTACTAGCTAGCGTGTCGAAGGCCTCTGTATGTACAGTACGTAGCGTCAACCAAGCACGGACATAAGAGAGGACACTTCTCTCTATTAATTAGCTAGCTAACACAATATATGAAACACCTAAATTAACCCCCCAAAACCCCCAACCCCCCCCCCCTTTCAAACAAAAACCCCAGCCCCTGAAATGCTGACGCGTGGATGCCTTTTTGTCCTGGTTGGTGCCACCAACCGGAACCAAAGGCCCTCCTGCCTGGGCTCGGCGCACCGGCCACGTGGAGGCCCATCTGTCCCGGTTCGTGTTAGAACCGGGACTGAAGGTCTAGGGCATTAGGAACGACCCTTTAGTCCCGGTTCAAGAACCGGGACAAAATTCCCTAACCAACCGGAATAGTGGGGTTTTTTCTACTAGTGTAAACTCGATCTTGGGCTAGTTTGCTCTATCCGGCAGGCTTGACCTTTTAAAGTCCACGTGCATATCCCCTGGTTGAGGTAATGGGACTTCCTCTTCATCTGAGCTTGTCTCCTCCTTTCCCTTAGGCCCATGGTCTTCTTCTTCCTAAGTGGTCCAGCCACAATGGTCCAAGTCCCCGTAAACCCTAGGGTCTGCAAGGTAGTCAGCCACATAGCTTTCTCCCTCCGAATCCTGAGATGACATATTGCTCTAAATCTGCGACGGAAATAGCTTGAAGCAAAAAACAAAGGATCTTTGCGTGATACGGTGGTCAAAACTTTCGGGAGATTATATAGTGAATTTTTACCAATCAAAATACGTAATGTGCAAGAAAACGGAGTCCGGGAGGCACACGAGGTGTCCACGAGACAGGGGGGCGCCCTCCACCCTCGTGGATGCCTCGTGTCCTTCCCGGATTCACCACTACAGGAATTAGCTTTGGTAACTCATCCCGGTAACACGAGAAAACATGTGTTACTATTTGAAATTCCGGTAACACAACATTTGTGTCCACACTAAGTAGTAATACATTCTATGGGAAGTGTTGCGATGTTGTATCACATGTTCCACATGCGTAAAATGTGTTACAGTGTTGTAACACATTATTTATGCCGGTTGAGAGAGTGTTACAGGATTGTAACGTATATATGATATGCAATGTTGTGTTACAAGCACATAGGTGATCTGCGTAGGTAAATGTTACACACGTAATAATATTGGATTGATTTATTCTTTCTTGTCATGAGAAGACTTGTTGCAAGATGCATGCGATCAATTCTTAGGTCAATCCCATCGTAGCACATGGCCTCTGAGCTAATAGTTATGGGCTTGTGCCATTCACATGTCAGCTACACGTAGAAGTTTAGAGGATGCGTGTTTGCTTACTGGCGGAATATATTAGGATAAAACAATTGGTGTAGCCCCAAAGCCCACAGAAGGTAGGACTCAAACTAGCAGCTCACTGCCTCTTGTAATTTCTTCTAGAAAACATGTTTCCCTATACAAAATTCTAAAAAAGATTATTTCCCTATACGTGGGTACGTATGACCCTATTTTCTAAGACTGGATGAGAGTGCAAACTCAAAGTTTTGCGCTTTGTATTGTGCATGTGTTTGTAATCATGTAAATATTTTTTTCTCTAATCTTAATATGAAAGATGTACAACTCTTTTGGGTATTAGAAAAAAATGTTTTCTGCTCCCAAAATTTGTTAAAATTAAAAGGCGTGCTAGCTACTTTTAAGTAATTTTGGACTTAATTAATTTAATACACTTTGAAGATTTATTGATCCATATTTTTATTATAAAGTATAAAAGTATGTGGACGTGTTGTATTTGGGAAGCGCTTTTTGATAAAAGGAATAACGTATGTTGGCATGTTATATCTGTGACTTTTTATTAGTTGGACCACCCTGATCCTGGCTAAAACAAGTAAAAACAAGTACTAATCCATGCTTCCCTAAAAGAAAACCTAATAATTTGTGCTACCTATCATTGAGGTAGGCCAATCAGTTTTAGAAATTAGCAAAATAAGACAAATTCAGTTCTAGAGAAGAGATAATAGTATATACGTTTTTTTGCTCAAATTGTCCAGATAGGGAGACATATTCAATAGATACTATTTCGTCTAATTGGAATAATGAAAACCTGATTTTTAATGCATTTTGATAGCTGGGTTTGAAGAACAAAAACCGTGAGAAAGCTGAGTGTCGTTGGCAGAACATTGAACTTTCTACTTGGTACATGAGACTTCAATCAACATTGAACTTTCATCTAGACTTTTGACCATCTAATCTAATCATCAGCAAGTGAAGTATATGTAGAGAAACTAAAACATTCATACTGCTTCAGGATAGATTCAAACTTTAGAAAAATGGCAATATGTGATCGGAAAATAGGAGTTTTGAACACTGCAAGAGTATGCCAATTCTGAACTGTTCACCAAAGTACAAAATAAAGTTCCAAACAAGCTGCGTGTATCTCAATTCTGAACTGTTGTTGACCAAAGTACAATAAGATGTTCCAAACAAGCACGTGGTGTCGCAGCTGACCGAATTACCAAGCATGAATATAATAGTATACTAAATTTTGACCAACACATGGTCTCGCATAGCAGTATATCACCAAGCAAGTTGGTCAAGTAGTGAGCAGAAATCCAACAAGCAAAAAAGAGTAGGTTGTTTTGTACCAACACAAAGCACACAGCCAACCACCCCCTCCATGCCTCCATTTAGCATGCAGTCTTAACATGTGACATGCAGCCAAAATTTCAAAACATGAACAAGAAAATAGAAGAGACATTTTGTGCTACTTTTATCACTAAAATTTCATATCTAATATGAAAGTGTCAACTCAGCATAAAAGAAAGAATGCACAAAACATAATTGAAGAACAGAAAGATTGAACTACAAATTATATTAGAGGTAAAAATCAACTATTATGTGACTTAAGTTGCTCGAATATGGAAACACAAGAACATATTGATACTAACATCAACTATTGTTTGTTGCTCGAAGCATCATTAGCATCCACTATTGTCCCCTCAACGCCAGTTCTAACCCAATGTTGTTCATTGTTCTTTCTCTTCAAAACCTCTCCAAGCTGTGAAACATGGAATGGCTCATTTTCTGTCTGCGCTTCCCATTCCATGTTGCCTAAGTCATATACATCTCTAGGATTTGGCAACTTCATTACCACAGACCAACCTGGATTCAATTCATCTTCCACATAGAACACTTGATTCTCCTCGTTAGGGAAAATAAAAGGATCATGCTCAATCTTTTCTCCTTTGTGTATTAGATGTGAGAAGTTGACAAGTGTGCAACCGTACTTGTCTTTTTTCATTCCTGTTTCTGAGAACACATTAACCCATTCACATTTAAACAACACCACTGAAAACTGTCTGCAGTAGTTTAGCTCGACAATATCAATTACTCTCCCATAGTACGTCACATCACGTAAAACAGGAATGGCATCACGTGCTGAATCATAACTAGATGTTTTTGCAGTTACCACGACTCCACTATTTTTGTGTCTCTTTATCCAAGCGTTTAGGCCTAAAATGTAGCCTCGGGAGTTGAAAGTGCAATATCTTTTGGCTGCATTAACTGGACCCCGGGCGAGCAATCTAATATCCTTTTCAACGTTGTGGATGCCATTTTCCTTCTCCAATTTCTTTATCTGAATATTTAGAATTCGATTACAACTAAATGTAGTGATACGTGTATAGTATATGCAAAATATGGCACTTACATGAGCTTGGAACCATTCGTGGAACTTAACGTTTTGAATCCTCTCGACAACATCACGGTTTAAATTGCATCCATTAGTGATCTCATCAGCTTGAGCTCTGCAAAGTAATTCATAGACAGAGGTCAAGTAGGGGAAAAGGGTAACTAAGACAATTTATAAGCATGAGATATTACCTAAGGTATGAATTCACATCAGAGCAATTGAACAAGACATATCTATGTGCCTGTACTTTTGCCACACCGCTCAGCACACAATTCCTAGGCTTTCGAAGTGGATTGCAAGAATGGGGAAATAATCTTGATCCATGTGCATTATCATTATGCCCAACCCACTGCTCGTTATCTTCATTCTGCGAAGGCAAGTTATGTTTGGTCTCAAAACCGACAATATATCTTGAACAGAATATCATGCACTCATCTGCCAAAAATGCTTCAGCGATAGATCCTTCGGGATGAGCTTTGTTACGAACATTTGACATCAGCTTACCTATATACCTACATAAACACAAAAAGAAGGAAGAAGAATTGATGCACAACCAGAGTTGGCACAAAGTGACCAGGGTAGAGTTGCATGGAAAGGTGATGCCTTGCACAAAGTTTTGGGGAATGAAAAGCCTGGACAAGTACATGGAATGGGCTTGCTTCCTGTTCCTAACCAAGTTTATGGTCAAAAACCTCGTTATCTCATCAACATCAATATGACCACAACAAATGGTTCATCACATGATGAAGAGGCTGATGCTAGGGAGGAAATAGCAAAGCTGAAGCAACGCATAGAACAGCAAGACCAAATCATTGATGCATTAAGAAACAAAGATGAAGTGTGTTGGACGAACGGAATGGCAACAATAAATATCTTTTTTGTTGCATTCATACAAGTATTTTACTGAAACATGTTTAATTTCTATTGTAGGAAAATTTCCAAACCGTAGGTAATGGTGAATCCCATCCAGAAGTACTACATAATAATAGAAGAAAGGTACTGTCAATATATTCAACATGTTTTGGTTCATTTTCATCTCTCTTTATAATTATTTCATTTTGCAGAGAGTTCATGCCAATGGACCTGATGCAGAACACATAGTGGTCAATCCCAGAGATACAACAATGGTAAATTTGTTTATTTATTACTACACTTTATAACTTTCTATAAACGAATGCCTCTTCATGTAAAATGTAGAATAAAACTAACCCACATCAACATGGCACACACGAAGATAATGACATTCTGTCGGGCAAACAGGTTCGAATCTTCTCGTTACTCATGGTATAAAGGATACACTATAGCTTATTAATTTATTTACATTGTTGTACAGAAGCATCATCTTGAAAATGAGGGTTGCAATAAATTCTCATATCAAGTACCATCATCACCAGCCCATGCTGTTTTTGATAGAGAGGTAATGGTTATCTCTTGAGAAATCTGCTTGCTAAGCATTGATAGGAAACATTTTTCATAGGAATGATGAATGAATGAGTTTCTGCATTTTAAGTTTGATTTGCATGGAATGGACTCTCCTGATGTTAGAAAATGATGTCGGCACATGTAATATTTGATGAATAAAATGCATTGTGAAATTTACATTGCAAAATCACAATGATAAATCATTTTTTCCTCTTATGTTTCTCTGTAGATGAGAAAGAGCAGTGAGAATATGGATGGAAATTTGACTAGAGTACACAAACAAAGCACTCAAGACAAGTTTGTAGTCCATGTGTCCTCTAAGCAGAAACATAGTCCTTCCATGGAGGTAACAAAAATAGTTTGTTTATACTAGATTCGTGTTCACAAAATTGATTTTTATTAATGCAAATTATAATTTGAACCTATTTTAGGTTGGCACAAAAGTGATTCTGAAGTCTTCAATATATCCAAACAAAAGGCATGTGGCACATGCTAGCATTTTGGGTTGCAATTCAAAAAAAATGTTTGGTGGCGTTGATCTAGGTCGGCAGTTCATAGAAGTGCAAGTTGATCAACCTATTGAGGAATGTGAGCGCTTGGTAACGGAAAGGGAATATTGTATGACAATTGGCGATGCTTTCACCTATGGATTAACAGTTTCTTGGCCTTCAGCATGTGTATGTCAATATTTAACTTCTTGAGTTTTGTTAAATTATATTTGCAATATACTTAATGTAGTTGTGACTGTTTTCCCCCAGATTGAGAGGTTCAATGGTTGAGTTGATTCGGATGCTTCTACCCGTGAGCAATCAAGATGCAAAGATGACATACTTATGCAAGAAAGATGTGAGGGGCACATTCCAGTGAACATGAACAGGGGCATCACATGGTTTCAGTTATAGGAAATCTTTCGCGTACTATAGTTGTGACGCCCGGATAAACAAGCTACAGTAACCTCTGCTAATAATGCCACGTCACATCGATTACTGTTGCTAATTTCGCGTTAGTTCGAAACCGATTCAAATTCAAATTCAAAAGAAAAGCAAACAACAAAAGTTTTCAGAAATTAAAACTAAAATGTTTGGGTTGTTTAAAATAAATCGTAAGCAATTATGGTGGAGAAACCAAGATTTTATAAAATGCTTAAATGAACTATAAGGATTTAAACAGTAGCAAAAGCAATTAATTAAATGCCTTTTACAATTAATAAATTACTAAACTATTTTATTTTGTCACCAAACTTTCTGTGGCATGGGGGTATTTTGTAACACTAATTTAGATACTACTTGTATATTTCATAAAACAAAATATATACAAAATAAAATAGAAAACTAATAAACAGAAAACAAATAAATAC
>NC_041386.1:713433378-713519457 GCF_002162155.2 Triticum dicoccoides | reverse complement strand
CCTCCCCCCTCAGATCCACCACGCTCTCTCCCTCGTTCCCCACCACGTCCGAACGCCACCATGGACCCGCCGTCGTGAATCGCGCGGCCACAGCCATCGCCTCGCCGCGCCTGCGTGTCCGTCGTCACCACCGTTATCCTCCTCGTCGACTGGTGGCCACAGCTGGAGCTCGGAGGCGCTGCTGCAACGCCCCCCCTTCTTCCACATCTCTGGTCGCTGCCGTTCTTCTTCATCTCCGGCGACGCCCCTGCTGCTACTAGACTACCACGGGCCATCTTGCGTGCCGCACGCTGAGCCCCTATTCCTCTCCCATCTCTCTGTCCCCTCTCTCGCGCCCTCTAGCTCCCCCTACCACTACGGCCGAACCTACTGCCGCGTGAGCTCGTCGCTGGCATGGCCCCGGTGACCTTTTGGTCCCGTGCGTGCCCCCGTTGCATTCTCGGCATCGTGTAGACGCCGTAGACGCCTCACGCTGTTTGTTTAGCGCATCGTAACTCCGAACCCATCGACGACCGAACTCCGGCGGCCGCCTCTCTGCTCGCTGTCGCCGCTCCGGTGCGTCTCCGGCGTCGCCACCACCCTTACTAGATGCGCCTCTGCGCGCTCATTCGAACGAGCCCAGGCGCGCGCGGATCCGTGCCCTGTGCAAAATTTCCGGCGAACTCCGAAAGGTCTGCGGCGTGCCTTTGGTCGCCGGCGGCGAGAGCCGGCCTTGCTGACCTGGCACCTCGGGTCCCACCACCTGGGTCACCGAGTGGTGGGCCCAGGGCCCCCCTGTTGACCAGTTGACTGAGTCAACTGCTGACTGGGCCGCCCCTGTCTCACTGACCTATGGGCCCCACCTTAATAAACAAATAAAAATAAATAGATAATTTGCTAACTAATATAATTAGTTAATTAAACACTAACCTCTCACTGACTACCGGGCCCCACCCACTAATTAACCCATTTAGTTAGGTTAAACCCCCCTGTTAGTGTCCTGACAATGACATGTGGGTCCCACTAGACCCACCTGTCTGGTTTGACTGGTCAACCGACCAGTTGACCTGCTGACATCACTCTGATGTCATGCCTGCATCATCATTCACTATTTTGGATAATGTTGGATTTAAATAAATAATTAAAATCAGAAAATGATTTAAATCCTTAGAAAATCATATCTTTTAATCCGTATCCCGGATGAAAATACTTTCTACATGAAAGTTGCTCAGAACGACGAGACGAATCCGGATACGTAGCCCGTTCGTCCGCCACACACCCCTAGCATGTCGAACACGCAACTTTCCCCCTCCGGTACCTCGGCTCGAGAACGCGGAACCCCGGGGATACTTTCACGGATGTTTTCCCCCCATTCATCGGACCACCTACTACCGCGACTGGGCACACCTAGCATCGTTACTTGTCATGTCATGCATCAATATGCATCTGTTTGCATGGTATTCATTGTTTCTTCCCCCTCTTCTCTCTGTTAGACTACGAGACCGACACTGCTGCTGCCCAGTTCAACTACGGAGTTGACGACCCCTCCTTCTTGCCAGAGCAACTAGGCAAGCCCCCCCCTTGATCACCAAATATCGCCTATTCTTCTCTATACTGCTTGCATTAGAGTAGTGTAGCATGTTACTGTTCGGTTACTCCTATTCTTTTGCATAGCCTGTCATTGTTGCTACAATCATTGATACCTTACCCGCAATCCTAAATGCTTAGTATAGGATGCTAGTTTATCATCATTGGCCCTACATTCTTGTCAGTCTGCCTTGCTATACTATTGGGTCGTGATCCCTCGGGAGGTGATCACGGGTTTATACTATACATATATACACACTACAGATGGTGACTAAAGTCGGGTCGGCTCGAGGAGTACCCGCGATTGATTCACGGATTGGGGGCTGAAAGGACCTTTATCCCGACGGCCCTCTGTGTGGATCTTTGTGGTGGAGTGACAAGGCAGGTTGAGACCACCTAGGCGAGAGGTGGGCCTGGCCCTGGTCGGTGTCTGCGGTTATTTCATAATAACACGCTTAACGAGATCTTGGTATTTGATCTGAGTCTGGCCACTGGCCTCTACGCAGTAACCAACTACGCGGGAAAGATATGGGCACTCGACGTCATGGTATCAGCCGAAGCCTTCGTGACGTCAGCGACTGAGCGGCGCGCGCCAGATTGGACCGCATAACATGACTTCCTTTGTTATGGAGGTTGCTAGGTCTGCTTCCGGCCGCGTACGCAACGTGCAGGAGTGCAATGGGCGATGGGCCCAGACCCCTGTGGGCATAGGATTTAGACCGGCGTGCTGACCTCTCTGTTGTGCCTAGGTGGGGCTGCGACGTGTTGATCTTCCGAGGCCGGGCATGACCCAGTAAAGTGTGTCCGGCCAAATGAGATCGAGCGTGTTGGGTTATGTGGTGCACCCCTGCAGGGAAGTTTATCTATTCGAATAGCCGTGTCCCTTGGTAAAAGGACGACCCAGAGTTGTACCTTGACCTTATGACAACTAGAACCGGATATTAATAAAACACACCCAGACAAGTTCCATAGACAACCCGGTGATTGCTTTTCCACAGGGCGACGAGGGGAGGATCGCCGGGTAGGATTATGCTATGCGATGCTACTTGGAGGACTTCAATCTACTCTCTTCTACATGTTGCAAGACGGAGGCAACCAGAAGCGTAGTCTTCGATAGGACTAGCTATCCCCCTCTTATTCTGGCATTCTGCAGTTCAGTCCACTGATATGGCCTCCTTACACATATACCCATGCATATGTAGTGTAGCTCCTTGCTTGCGAGTACTTTGGATGAGTACTCACGGTTGCTTTGCTCCCTCTTTTCCCCCGTTTTCCTCTTCTTATCGGATGCCGCAACCAGACGTTGGAGCCCAGGAGCCGGACGCCACCGTCGACGACGACTACTACACTGGAGGTGCCTACTACTACGTGCAGGCTGCTGCTGACGACCAGGAGTAGTTAGGAGGATCCTAGGCAGGAGGCCTGCGCCACTTTCGATCTGTATCCCAGTTTGTGCTAGCCTTCTTAAGGCAAACTTGTTTAACTTATGTCAGTACTCAGATATTGTTGCTTCCGCTGACTCGTCTATGATCGAGCGCTTGTATTCGAGCCCTTGAGGCCCCTGGCTTGTATTATGATGCTTGTATGACTTATTTATGTTTTTAGAGTTGTGTTGTGATATCTTCCCGTGAGTCCCTGATCTTGATCATACATGTTTGCGTGCATGATTAGTGTACGATTGAATCGGGGGCGTCATAAGTTGGTATCAGAGCCGACTGCCTGTAGGGATCCCCCTTTCCAACTCCTTGGCCGAAGTCGAGTCTAGACTTCACAAAACTTTTACTAACATGGCTGTGCGGCCCATGGGCCCACGTCGCCATTGGGTGGTATTAGGATCTTTTACTCCTCGACCTTTACTCTGGGACTCTGATCTCTCTTCTATTCAGGTTAAAAGTTTTTTTTCCAAAATCTAACATTAGGATCTTGTGATCACATTCACCCGGAGAGCCCCTCACTCTAGATGATCGCTTGCTGCACCAGAAGATTCTGAAGATACTCTCTGAAGTTCTCTCGAGACTTTGTGCCCGTTGCTTTTGCAATTCCCTACCACCGTTGTATCCTTATGGATAGCCTTATATCCTTGTCGTCCATACCTTCATCCTGAGTTGATCTTGTTATTACAAGATACCCTGAAATATTTCCTATATCCGAAAAATCCATTTTTTTGCCTATTGCCTTGCATTTCTTGCCCCATGAGTACCCCCTACGGATAATTCCTCGCACTTACCAAGTATCCGCTCAACCCCACTGATCAAGTGTTTTGCAGAAGACTTCAAAATACCATTCGATCTTCCGAAATTCCTGAGAAGCCTATTGCTCTTGAAATTCTTGTTTGCTTTTATGGTTAATCCCATAAGTCTCGTAATCCTATTGTCATCCCTTAACTTTATCATTTTAAGTCTATTGATTCAATATGTTGAGGATGCTCGCATTCCTCCGTCGAATCCTGGAATTCATCCTTCCGGCTCAATGTCAGTTTGAACATGAGTTGGTTCTCAACCAATTAAATTGGCGTCGATTGTACCCCTAAGTCTATTCAGCTCATCCATCCTTAATCAGAGCGTTTGTTTCTGATCCATTGAATTTGAAATCATAATTCCTTTTGCATTGAGCTGTGGATTATCGAGTTGCTTCTATAATCCAATGCCTTCGCATTGTTTCTTCCTCTGGTTGTGTGCCAATACTCACATCAGCTTCGCTATGGACCGTCGGATCCTTTGTTGAAATATCATCCGACAGTGTCCTTCGTATACAAAACCTCGAGAAGTTCTTTCCCTGATACATAATGCCTTCGGTAAATTGCATCCTCTCATTTTGTCACCCATGCTCTACTATCGAGCTTGTGTTATTTACTATTGAAACTTGTGGTATATGTTTCTAAGATGCCCCAATGGGTTGAACATATACCTTTCTTAATTTGTGTGACCCCAAAAGTTTTCATGGGTCATACTCCTCTGGTAATTCACCAGGTAGGTTTCCATAATCAATTCATTTTTAATAAGAGTGAGAAGTGAATGAAAGGTTATGCATTGGAGAAGTGGGAATCAACCTTGAACTTTGTGTTCATGCCCATGGACACGATGTAGATCGTATCATTAAAGCTTATCTTAAATTAATTATTCCTTTGGTATAAGTTCATCTTATATCTGGGATCTGGCCTTTTGCAATCGCGGTTCCGACCATGTTCTCCTTTACATACCATTTCTTGTGCAAGTTTAAGCACTTGTCTTCTGCGGAGTAATATCCCAGTCCATCCTCTACTTCGATTTGTCGTCGAGTATTACCCCCCTGGTATCTCAAGATTATCACGGAACTGCATAACTTCTTATGAGTTCTTCATCAAGTGCTACATTCTCATTGATTCCAATTTTTCACGGGCTCTGAGTTATTAAACACTCAAAGACATCGATAACTAACTCGAGTCCGCATTGCGATTAAACAACTCTTGGTAACCTTCATTACTTACGAGTTTGAACTCAATCACGTCATTCCTAGCCTATTTGGCTATACCCTTGTCGTGTCGATTTTAACTGTGCTACCTGGTCCTTCTTCCCAGAGCACAATTTTTGACGATGAGCTAAGCTTACGCCGATCTTCCTCATCATATCATTTCGCTTTGGACAGCAAGCTTGCTTTGGAGTTTGTGTCGTACCCATGGTTTCAATAACCTTTTGCTTCATCATTCCTTTGACTTGATGTCATCGCCAATTGATTACATCTTCATGAATTCTCTCGACAAGTGTGTCGTGCTCATCATCAGCATTCTGAGCTCTTCCAGGATATCAATGGAATTCGGGATGAGAAAGACAATCCTTGCCCTTGATGATTAGTGTGATCATCGACCACTCTACTACCTTTCCTCCAACACAAACTTGTTCTTGTTTTGTGTTATACCTTGAGTTCCTTGCTATCCAGCAATTGTTCTTCTTTACATTGGAGTATTACCATCTTTTATGTCAAGAATGCCGTGAGAGTTTCACCACCTCTTAAGGAATTCTTGATACAGTGATGCTTCTCACCATCATAATTCTTCTCTTGGTCCCCGTGTTGAGTGAACTCTGTTATGAGAATTTAATATCTCTAGCAACCTTGCTACTTCAGAGTTAATGAACAATAATTCCAATGTAGTGTGCTGGTTGCTAAATTTCCATTCCGACGTTGGTCGTGCAACCCAGCCCATATTTCGGGTGCCCCTTTCAACCAATATTTAATTGTGTATGTTTTCATCGAGCATACATCATTATATCGTTTGATCTGACAAGTGTTGCCACCTTGTTCACATCATTGTGGAAATCCATCTTTTGTTAATCTCGATGAATAGTCGCCGAGTCCATCAGCCAACTCTTGTTTCGGAATTCGCTTCCATAGTTCATTATATCGTTTTCTCCTTGGTTTAATGTTGAACTCTTGTTTCGGAATTCGCTTCCATAGTTCATTCTACGAGAATCTTACAATGTCATCTCGTTAATTTGTGTTGCACATTTTCTTCTCAGTCATCCTGAGTCTGAGGTATCATGACACCAATCGGATCTGAATCTTGGCCAGATATGATGGTTGGGACAACTTTCCAGGAGTTATGATGTTGGTCCTTTAATGACTCGGTAATATGATGTCATGCCTAGCATCCCTGGCTGCAGGACCTATCATTATAATTTCTTTTCCAAGGATAACCATTCTTCCTGGAGTAAATTGTAGGACTTACTTTATAAGTTGCTCCTAATGGATCATTTGTGTATCCAAAGTCCGGCCCCTGATTGAAACACCATATCATTGCTACCTCGAAGCATGACTATGATAGCCCGCTCATCAACAAGAACATTGGAGGCGCGATGCTAAATGTTTCTTGGTGAATTATCCAAACACCGTTGTATGGGTAACATCTTGATTAATCCTTGCCTCTTATCTAAATGGTTGGGTACTTGCTCTCCTACCCTGTATGCCATGTTCTGCTTGTCCATGGGAAGGATATACTCCTAATAATTGTGTGTAATCACAATTTCCCTTTCCATTGTTCTGTTTAACCTGATGATCACATTTTCCCTTCCATTGGTTTATTAACCTTTCTGTGATCTATATGACATAAGCAGTAATATATCACTGCTTATGTAGACATCGTGGTGTACAACTTGGTCAGTAAGACCCTGTTGCTATTGTTGATGATATTCTGGTAACCACCGACGGACGAGAACTTTGCCTATTGGTCCACCTCGTTTCGACGAACAGGAAAATGGTTCTCTTCGTCCCTCGCCCTTGGTGCCGATGTTGTTGCAGACATAAATGACAGGCTATCCTCTGACATGCCTTGCTTACATGATCACGCAAGACATCTCCACCCTTCCTACTTTTAACCCTCATGGTGGGCCCATAACCCACAGTTTCACAGGATCGAAACCCGACTCTCCTGTACACCCCCTGTTCCCAAAGTTATTCCTCGCATGTGGCCTCATACGGGATTTACGAGCCACCGTCCGAGAGATCATCAATTCTGGTATCGAACACAATACTTATTCTCGTTGCTTTGAACTCCTTCCACGCCCTGTATCAGGCATCGAACGATTGTCTGCCACTCGAAACTTCCCATGATAGCTCCTTACTTTGCTCTCGATATTTTCTTAAGTTTCAATTCGAGAGTTACCTTCCGCCACCTTCCCCGTTGTTTTTTACCACATAGTTAACCTTGGTGAGGTTCGTTCTCCCAGACTACCCCCTTTATTCTTTCGTAAGTATGACGGAGTTCCCAAAGAAAGGATGTTGACTTCATCATGATGACTTGAAGCAGAGAAATGGAAACATCAACGCAATGGATTGACCTCTTCGAGAAGAGCAACCAAGATCGAGAATACTCGTTAGAATTTCATAACCAAATTCCCCTCACTTCCCCTCTTAAATCTCGGGACGAGATTTCTTGTAGTGGAGGAGAATTGTGACGCCCGGATAATCAAGCTACAGTAACCTCTGCTAATAATGCCACGTCACATTAATTACTATTGCTAATCTCGCGTTAGTTCGAAACCGATTCAAATTCAAATTCAAAAGAAAAGCAAACAACAAAAGTGTTCAAAAATTAAAACTAAAATGTTTGGGTTGTTTCAAATGAATCGTAAGCAATTATGGTGGAGAAACCAAGCTTTTATAAAATGCTTAAATGAACTATAAGGATTTAAACAGTAGCAAAAGCAATTAATTAAATGCCTTTTACAATTAATAAATTACTAAACTATTTTATTTTGTCACCAAACTTTTTGTGGCATGGGGGTATTTTGTAACACTAATTTAGATACTACTTGTATATTTTATAAAACAAAATATATACAAAATAAAATAGAAAACTAATAAACGGAAAACTAATAAATAAAAAAGGGAGAAAGACCCCCCCACTGGGCCGACTGGCCCAGCTAGCCACCAACCCACCCGCACGCCGCCACAGCCCCTGCCCCCGGGACCGCAACTAGCTAGGCTGGCCCACCTGGCCCATCCGGCCGAACCGGCCCGCCACCCCCTGCCGCCTCCCTTCCCTGTTCCCCCGACCCGGGTCGGAACAGGGACACGTCCCCGCCGCACCCTCTCGCCGGCGACGACGAGTGGATAAGGACGCCGACGCCGTGCCCCCTCGGTCTCTCATCCCACTCGCCCCAATCTTCCCTCGGCCCCAGCGCCTCCCCCCTCAGATCCACCACGATCTCTCCCTCGTTCCCCACCACGTCCGAACGCCACCATAGACCCGCCGTCGTGAATCGCGCGGCCACAACCATCGCCTCACCGCGCCTGCGTGTCCGTCGTCACCACCGTCGTCCTCCTCGTCGACTGGTGGCCACAACTGGAGCTCGGAGGCGCTGCTGCAATGCCCCCCCTTCTTCCACATCTCCGGTCGCCGCCGTTCTTCTTCATCTCCGGGGACGCCCCTGCTGCTACGAAACTACCACGGGCCATCTTGCGTGCCGCACTGTGAGCCCCTATTCCTCTCCCATCTCTCTGTCCCCTCTCGCATGCCCTCTAGCTCCCCCTACCACTACGGCCGAACCTACTACTGCGCGAGCTCGTCACCGGCATGGCCGCGGTGACCTTTTGGTCCCGTGCGTGCCCCCGTTGCATTCGCGGCATCGTGTAGACGCCGTAGACGCCTCACGCTGTTCGTTTAGCGCATCGTAACTCCGAACCCGTCGACGACCGAACTTCGGCGGCCGCCTCTCTGCTGGCTGTCGCCGCTCCGGTGCGTCTCCGGCGGCGCCACCATCCTTACTAGATGTGCCTCTGCGCGCTCGTTCGGACGAGACTAGGCGCGCGCGGATCCGTGCCCTGTGCAAAATTTCCGGCGAACTCGGGCGGGTCTGGGCCGTGCCTTTGGTCGCCGGCGGCGAGAGCCGGCCCTGTTGACCTGGCACCTCGGGTCCCACCACCTGGGTCACCGACTGGTGGGCCCAGAGCCTCCCTGTTGACCAGTTGACTGAGTCAACTGCTGACTGGGCCGCCCCTGTCTCACTGATCTATGGGCCCCACGGCGGGTCTGGGCCGTGCCTTTGGTCGCCGGTGGCGAGAGCCGGCCCTGTTGACCTGGCACCTCGGGTCCCACCACCTGGGTCACCGACTGGTGGGCCCAGAGCCTCCCCGTTGACCAGTTGACTGAGTCAACTGCTGACTGGGCCGCCCCTGTCACACTGACCTATGGGCCCCACCTTAATAAACAAATAAAAATAAATAGATAATTTGCTAATTAATGAAATTAGTTAATTAAACACTAACCTCTCACTGACTACCGGGCTCCACCTGCTAATTAACCCATTTAGTTAGGTTAAACCCCCTGTTAGTGTCCTGACAATGACATGTGGGTCCCACTGGACCCACTTGTCTGGTTTGACTGGTGAACCGACCAGCTGACCTGCTGACATCACTCGGAGGTCATGCCTGCATCATCATTCACTGTTTTGGATAATGTTGGATTTAAATAAATAATTAAAATCAGAAATTGATTTAAATATTTAGAAAATCATATATTTTAATCCGTATCTCGGATGAAAATAATTTCTACATGAAAGTTGCTCAGAACGACGAGACGAATCCGGATACGCAGCTCGTTCGTCCGCCACACACCCCTAGCATGCCGAACACGCAACTTCCCCCTCCTGTACCTCTGCGCGAGAACGCGGAACCCCGGGGATACTTTCCCGGATGTTTTCCCCCATTCGTCGGTACCACCTACTACCATGACTGGGCACACCTAGCATCGTTACTTGTTATGTCATGCATCGATATGCATCTGTTTGCATGGTATTCATTGTTTCTTCCCCCTCTTCTCTCCGGTAGACTACGAGACCGACGCTGCTGCTGCCAAGTTCGACTACGGAGTTGACGACCCCTGTCTCTTGCCAGAGCAACCAGGCAAGCCCCCCCTTTGATCACCAGATATCGCCTATTCTTCTCTATACTGCTTGCATTAGAGTAGTGTAGCATGTTACTGTTCGGTTACTCCTATTCTTTTGCATAGCCTGTCATTGTTGCTACAGTCATTGATACCTTACCCGCAATCCTAAATGCTTAGTATAGGATGCTAGTTTATCATCAGTGGCCCTACATTCTTGTCAGTCTGCCTTGCTATACTATTGGGTCGTGATCACTCGGGAGGTAATCACGGGTTTATACTATACATATATACATACTACAGATGGTGACTAAAGTCGGGTCGGCTCGAGGAGTACCCGCGAGTGATTCACGGATTAGGGGCTGAAAGGACCTTTGTCCCGACGGCCCTCTATGTGGATCTTTGTGGCGGAGCGACACGGCAGGTTGAGACCACCTAGGTGAGAGGTGGGCCTGGCCCTGGTCGGCGTCTGCGATTATTTCATAATAACACGCTTAACAAGATCTTCATATTTGATCTGAGTCTGGCCACTGGCCTCTACGCAGTAACCAACTACGCGGGAAAGATATGGGCACTCGACGTCGTGGTATCAGCCGAAGCCTTCATGACGTCAGCGACTGAGCGGCGCGCGCCAGATTGGACTGTGTAACGTGACTTCCATTGTAATGGAGGTTGCTAGGTCTGCTTCCGGCCGCGTACGCAACGTGCACGAGAGCAATGGGCGATGGGCCCAGACCCCTGCGTGCATAGGATTTAGACCGACGTGCTGACCTCTCTGTTGTGCCTAGGTGGGGCTGCGACGTGTTGATCTTCCGAGGCCGGGCATGACCCAGTAAAGTGTGTCCGGCCAAATGGGATCGAGCGTGTTGGGTTATGTGGTGCACCCCTGCAGGGAAGTTTATCTATTCGAATAGCCATGTCCCTCTGTAAAAGGACGACCCGGAGTTGTACCTTGACCTTGTGACAACTAGAACCGGATACTTAATAAAACACACCCAGACAAGTTCCACAGACAACCCGGTGATCACTTTTCCACAGGGCGACGAGGGGAGGATCACCAGGTAGGATTATGCTATGCGATGCTATTTGGAGGACTTCAATCTACTCTCTTCTACATGTTGCAAGACGGAGGCTGCCAGAAGCGTAGTCTTCGATAGGACTAGCTATCCCCCTCTTATTCTGGCATTCTGTAGTTCAGTCCACTGATATGGCCTCCTTACACATATACCCATGCATATGTAGTGTAGCTCCTTGCTTGCGAGTACTTGGGATGAGTACTCACGGTTGCTTTGCTCCCTCTTTTCCCCCGTTTTCCTCTTCTTATCGGATGCCGCAACGAGACGTTGGAGCCCAGGAGCTGAACGCCACCGTCGACGACGACTACTACACTGGAGGTGCCTACTACTACATGCAGGCTGCTGACGACGACCAGGAGTAGTTAGGAGGATCCCAGGTAGGAGGCCTGCACCTCTTTCGATCTGTATCCCAGTTTGTGCTAGCCTTCTTAAGGCAAACTTGTTTAACTTATGTCTGTACTCAGATATTGTTGCTTCCGCTGACTCGTCTATGATCGAGCACTTGTATTCGAGCCCTCGAGGCCCCTGGCTTGTATTATGATGCTTGTATGACTTATTTATGTTTTTAGAGTTGTGTTGTGATATCTTCCCGTGAGTCCGTGATCTTGATCGTACACGTTTGCGTGCATGATTAGTGTACGATTGAATCGGGGGCGTCGTAATAGTTCACAATAATGGGTTGAGAAATGTATTTTATTTTTGCTACAATATGGATCTTCTATATGTTCATTGTTATAAATGCTATGGAATGGCAAGAACCTTATTGATATTTTATACCATTTTCATTGTGCATATGCTAGCTTTATGTTCATGGTCCTTTTATATAGTATACACTGTGTATCTGTATCATATTGCTTACCGATTTTCACTATGAGGAAGTATAAAAACAAAAAATTGTATTTATACAATATTCCATACAATTTTTTGCAGTACCACATTGGACTAATTATGCCGTGTTACTATAGTTAGGAAAAGGTGTTACTGTGTTTGCTACCAATCCCCACTAGAGATGTTATAATATGTACAAAATTATGTTACTACTGTGTTGCTATAGTAAAGAAATCATGTTGCTGGAATATCAAAATGCGTTACAAAGCCTTATTGTAATTACTGCCAATGATTACTAATTGTGTTGCGGTTTTGTTAAAACGTGTTACTAACCATGTTGCTACACTAGGAAAAACATGTTACAAAGTGTGTGCCTATAGTTCTAAAAAGGTGTTACCAAGGCCTTCGGTAACACATATGGCTTGTGTTGCAACAATACAACTGTAACACCTATAAATACATATAGGAACAATGTTTATGTGCTACAATAGACACCACCTAGTAACATAGCCTACAGGAATACATACAAAAACGTGTTACTGCGCGCTTTAGTAACACAATATCTAAGCTGTAGTAGCACATCAACTGTTACAAGAGACCAATCCTGTAGTAGCGTATGTTGAAAAACTAAAAAAATAGAGTAGGAGAAATACGAACCAAGTCATGCATAAATTTGGGGCTCACGCTCCAGCAATGATTTAAAACGTAAATAAACCATATTACCAACGTTTCTAATTATTCAAAAGTGATTTCACTTTTTTTTAGAATATCCTCATGAAAAATTTAAAGATATTTCGAATAGTTCATATATACGCACTGAATTGCTTTTAGAAGTTTTTGACAGTCGAAAAATGTATTTTCAAATTTTAGCACAAAAATCTAGTCAGACTCTGTCTTTAGAAATCCATTTACGGCCGCATACAGTTTATATCGGCTTATAGCACACCCTATCTGAATAAAATAGTTAGATACATATGAGGAGCAAGCTAAAGGCATGTATGAAAGTTCGTCAGAAGGCAACATGACAAAAAAATCCTGGGATGAGAAAGATGAGCCGAGTCAAGCAGAATTAGCGGTCATCCTCTCTCATGAAAATAATAGTGATAAGAGATAGGTGTCATAAAATTTAGGCAGAACCAAAGAGTATATACATGCATAAGTACAAGTAAAGAAATCTTGCTCCTGTAATATGTGTGACTAAATCAGAAATATAAATTTTATGTAAGGTATATACTGTGAAATAAGTATATCAAGTGTAAATATCTAATATACTAAAGAAAACATAAATAATCTAGCCGCGCAAATGCGCGGGTCAGACCTCTAGTTGTTGTTAGAACGAACAAGATGCTCATAGTGTATTTACACGACCTGTTAGCCAATGGATCTACTGGTTGTAAACTCGTGCTCCGTGCTACGGGACATCCATGCCTTCCACATTAAATGTTTCAGCGGAAAGATTTTGAGTATTTACCGTCACAACACTGACTCTTGTTAGTATAGTGCCATGCTCCGGATAATGAACTCGTCAGTGTGAACCTTTCCAATACCGAAGCAAGTCCGTGATTCGTACGCCAATAAAACTGTGCCTCTCGTGACATGACGGCCATTGTTCGTCTGAAGGTCAGACTTTGTCTAGAAACTTCACAATCGTGGTTTTCTAACTGATTATCTAGAGGGTTGGTAGACATGCATGTAGAGGCCTTACTTCGGCGCCTTCTGCGCACACTTCTGTGCACCCAGAGAAGGTTTATGCCGAGCCAGGCCTGGAGAAACGCCACGCCCGTGCGTGTAGTGGATCCCCAACAGTGCCTCCGGCGCCTGCATCTACGTGCCTCACGTGGCATAAGCCGTGACTCTTACGTGCCCGTGGAGCCTAACGCCTGTGGGTCCAGAGACCTCACAACGGTGCCTCTCCAACAGAGTATTATCACCCATGCCTCTGCGAACACACTTTTGTGCATCCATTGGGTTGACACTCATGCCTAAGAGGCTTCATTTCCGTGCCTTCGTTGTCTCAATACATGTGCCTCACATGACGCTTGCTGTGAACATTGTGGTTCCAGATAATCCAAAACCGTGCCTCCCAAACTGAGTATTCGTATCCATGCCTCTGCCACCATAATTTTTTGCATTCAGAGGGATGAAAATTGTACGTGCCTGTAGAGTCTAGACTTCGGTGCCTCCGGAGCACGCACCCTTGTGCCTTACGTGACATGAGGCCGTGACTTATACGTTCCCCTGGAGACACACTCCCGTAGATCCAGAGACTTCACAACCGTGTCTTTTCAACTGAGTGTTCCCAGCCATATGCCTTTGCCACCACATTTTAGTGCATCCAGGGAGTTGATACCTGGGTCTGTAGAGGCTTCAAGTAGGTCTGTGCATGTACATAATTCAATTAGGTGCCTCCAACGCCTACACGCACATGCCTCACATGACACTTTCCCCCGGGTCGTGGCGCCACACCCCGGTGTCTCTACAGACTGCAAAACCGTGCTTCTCTAACTGAGTATTCAGACCCATGCCTCTTCCACCAAACTTCTATGTATCCAGACAGTTGATACCCGTGCCTCTTGAACACGCATGTCTGCTGATGCCATGACTTTTCCACCACGTCTGTCGAAACCTTCTGGATTAGGTACGTATATATATTGTCATCTTTGTGAATCGTGATACTCTAACCCTCTTTCCAGATCCACCGCACAGAGAGCTGCAACGGCGGCGGCATGAGCTCGGCAATGCAGATGAAGAAGCATGCCTCTAGCAACAAGAAGACGAGGTTTGCGTCTGTACCCGTGCCCTCTAAGCTCATTAAGACGAGCGGCTATGGCCCGCCCACTGGAACCGAGAACCATGTTGAGTCTGATCCGGACCGCATCAACGATCTCCCGGACGCCATCCTCAGCGAGATCATCTCTCGTTTGCCCATAAAGGAGGGCATCCGCACACAAGTGCTCGCATCTCGGTGGCGCCACATATGGCGCACCACACCCCTCGATCTTGACTTCCGTGTGATCCCTGATACTCGTTCTACCAGATCTGTGGAAAAAATCTATTGCCAAATCATCCGCGTTCTCCCGGGCAAGTAAATCATCCAGGAAACATACGTCGGAACTCAATGCCGACATCTTAATTGCAACTACCATGGAGAATCTGTGGCTAATAGCTTCAGTCTTCCTGTATCTATACTCTCCGATCATGAGGGGCCGATTCACCACCTATGCATCCCGACAAGCTACCTCCAGTGCCAACCTTGTGGCGTCGATGAGTTGTTCCTGTCTCGGAATCTGGACAAACTCCAGGTTTTAGAGTTCTATAACATATTCCCAAATTTCTTCTACCTAGGGCCCAGGCAAGCACACAGAATCCCTTATTCTATGCTGTCCCCACCGGCATCCATCTTGAGATTTCGCTCATCTCTCCACACAGTCACCTTCGCAATGTGCAAACTAGAAGACAATCTAGTAGAAATGTTTTGCCTCCCACTGCTCAGGAGACTTTCACTGGTGGAGGTTTATATATCGGATGTCTCCTTGCGGAAGTTCATCCACCACGGTTGCCCTTCCCTGCAGTGCTTGCTGCATGTTTGCAACAAGAAATTCTGCTATCTACGAATAAACTCAACCAGGCTTGTAAGCATTGGCATTCACTGTGACGGAGGAAAACTAAGCATTGAGGATGCCCCTTCCCTCCGGAGACTGCTACATGATTCTGTAGATTCACAACTACAAATAATAGTTGTCTCTGCACCTATGTTGGACACCCTGGGAAATATTTTTGAATTACTCAATGAAACAAATATCGTCATTGGGTCTACAGTTATTCAGGTACTGTCTCTGCATGTTACTTTGACTTGCGTTATTCAAAACCACATAAGATTCACTTCCACAAGCTAATAATCTCATGTTATGTGCTCAATGAAGGGTCTCTGCATAAGTAGCCTACATGCAGTGCTGGGTTCTGTCAAGACCTTGTTTATCTCACAGACATGGTTTAATCTTGATGAGATTGTTGACTTGCTGCGATGCTTTCAATGCTTTCAGAACTTGTTTATCGAGGTGATGATTTCACACACGTTGAAAGCCCAAACATAGTATATGTAATATACTGGCACTAACTGCTCAGTTTTCTCTTCATGTGTTTTTAGGGGGGAGGATGGGATCAAAGAGGTATAACAAATGAATGGCGCCAAAAGCAGCGGGTGTTTCTCAATAATCATGTCATTTGTTTGAGGACATTAATGTTGGAAGACTATATGAAGTCACAGATGCAAACACTGAATTTGTGACATTCTTTATCCTCAATGCTTGGATGCTACTGACCATTAGGCTTAAGTTTGGCCTGCGCAGAGATTTCACTTGTGAATTTTCCAACGGCAAGAAGAGCTACTACAGATGGACAAAAGGGCTTCTAACTGTGCCAAGCTTAAATTAACAACAACTTGCAAGCATATGCACATGGATTTAAAAAACACAGTTGTTGAATATCTGATTTGCTAGATCATTCAACTGTGAATGCTGAAAACAGATCTGGAGAGATGTACTTGCGATATTTAATGAGTGCATTGTGTAAACATGGTCAAACAATTCTTACTCGTTTTGCACCGTACTGTCTGTAAGATTTTTTTTCCATGTAGTAAGCTCCTATTTTTAAAAATAGATTATGATGAAGAACTCCGCTACGGTAAGATCAAGTTCACCATTCCCATGTTCTCTGGAAGCAACGACCCCGAGGAATACCTATCATGGGCATTGAAAGTCGACAAGATATTCCATCTACACAACTACAACGAGGAAAACACGATTGCCATGGCATCCCTCGAGTTTCAAGACTATGTACTAATTTGGTGGGAGCAAGTGCTTGAGCGACATCGTGAGAAGGACCAGCCACAGATCACGACTTGGACACAGATGAAGGACGTCATGAGAGCTCGCTTCGTGCCTACGTACTACACTCGAGATATCTTCAAGAAGTTGTTTATGATATCAATTACGTGCTTTCTGCTTACAATATCGACCATATGTTTGTAGACCCAAAGGTAAAAGAAATCAGCACATAGATGCTAAAAAATCAAACTAGTTTCCTCTTGTTTATGGCATGAAATTCTGTGTTTTAAAAAGCAACACACGTCTCCTGCAAACCTACAACTGCTACAACCGCGCCTTTCCCAAGGATGTCCATGCACCCCACCGGAAACGTGCATCAAGAAGTTGTGAAAATCGTACGTCCGTGCACCCCATAGAAAACGTACCCTTTTAATTGCACACACCGAATCCGTCCGAGAGACTGTGTCAGAAAAGAATAGTCAAAAACAGTAGCACAGTCTTGCGTCATTTAAACATACACATGTGCCTCTATCAATGAACAAGCAACTTAAAATGTTACAAAAACAGAGGCACTTCAGTGCATTATCTCCTTGGAGAACCATGTGCACCGTGGCTTCACTTCCCTGTCCCTCAGAGTGGCGGTGTCATGCGAAAACAACTAGGAGAACACAAAAGATGTTCGTACGTCCTGCACATGTACAACCGTGCACCAACTGCTGAAAGACTGCGCATCTTCCAATGAACACGTCACTGAGAACATTTCGAATACGGAGGCCCTTCCGTGCATCTCATTCTTATAGTTACATGATGATGCGCACCATTGCTTCACGTCCCTGTCCCTCCGAGAGACCGTGCTAGGGAAAAATACTTCGGAAAACAAAAGCATGGTCGTGCGTCATGGACATGCACAACCGTACCGCGACTGCTTAAAGACCGCGCCTGTCTCAGTGAACGCGTGACTGACAAAATTTGGAATATAGAAACAAAGCCGTGCCTTATGTGCATGTAAATCCGTGCATGTTGGGGCCATCCGTCCGTTCCTCTATTCTCCTAATAAGCCAATAGTCTTATCTTTGCAGCTGTATAGTAGGCCCATGTCACTGAGCAGGCGCGTATTATAACTGTCAGTTCTATTTTGTACCAACCCAGACTTCCCCTCCCACTCACCCACCGTAGAGTTCATCATCTCTTCCCTCTTGATTCTCCCTCTAGATCTAGGGTTAGTCCATTTTCTCTTAATTTCTATGTGAATTTTTCACTACGATCCGTTTCCCTCTCTGTTGGTTTCGTCTCTTCGTGTTTGAAAGCGATGCATCTATGCTGTTATGGTAGGAATTTCCTGGAAATTCGTTGTGATCTAAACCAAATCCACGCAGTACGAGACCGAACCTCTACACGACCCGTGCCTCTTATGGGTGGGGTTTACTGGGAGTCGCCATTTGTGCTTGAGAAGGCTACGAGCTGCACCGATCTGCGGTGTCGTCCAAGTCCCAGGTGAGTGATGAACTTCGCCGAGGGAGGTTGGTAGTTTAAATTGAAGACCGTTAGGTCTTGCAAAACAATGGTGGTGTCCGGAAGTCCAAGCGAGTGGCCAGACGTTGCGCTCTATTGCTTAACCGGCCACAGGGTGCTGGAGATCAGCGTTTGGAGTGTTGTTGACTGTAAGTCGGCTTTTGTGCTTCAGAACAGCATTTCGGGTCCTGCAGGCTGGGGGCAAGGTTAAAATTGATGGATGACCCATTTCAAATACTACCTAGCCACACATGTTCCAGTGGTTGGCGACGGCGACGGTAGCGTATGGTTGCGGATGACATTGTTGCTGGGTGCATCTCTGACGAATTTACATATAATTTTAATGTTCAAACACTTTTTTGAGCCGCCTGATGCATTATTTCTGCCTTTTGCTTGTCTTGTCTTGAAATATAGAATTGCTAAAGTTGCTTTTATATCCAAGCAGCAGAGATCCTTTCACTGATTGACATTGACTACCAAGATTGTGAACTGCTCTAAAAATAGTCAATACTGAATTGTGATGAATTAAGCAACCATTTTTCTTAAATAAAATACTTATTTTCATAAATTCATATTTCCTATGCTATTACTATCGTTGTAGAACTGTCAAGCTGTGCACATGTGCTTTTAGGAAATTGTTTGTGAAGGACTATTTATGAAAAGTGCCCCTTTAGCAAAAAAGTTTTTCAAGATAATATAATTTTCCTTGTGTTGAGAATTTCATATAAACTTTGTTTTGCAACGTATTCCAGGGGAGAGCATGTGCTGTGACATATGTACCAACTTTGGTTGCCCTGGGTTGGAGCCAGGCGTTCTTGACAGTGCGTCTTCCTCGATGCTACAAGACATGCCTAGTAAGGAGAAATGTTTGGCACCCCATGCCGCCCATCAGTTACTACCAACTACTGTATCTTTCTGATGGCAGGAAATAAAAGTTTCTCCCATACTGTTGGAATGGAATGCCTACATTTAAGCATTTAACGAGATGGTTTTCAATTTTCGATGTACCTTGTTTTATCAAACGGCAACCTGGTGAAAACAATTGGTAGATATATGATAACCACTATTTTTCTTGATTATTCATGTCGGTATTCAAGGATTCCTTCTTGCCGGTTTGAAGATTTCTTTCTTTCTTTTCTTGCATAGTATGTGCCATGCTATTGCAGGCAGCAAGTCACTTCTTCAATCTATCAGTGGAAAGTGGAAGCATTTCAAGAAGAAGGAAAACAAATGAATCCAGTACCGATCAACAACGAAGATCTATCATATGAGATCCGCATCACCGATGAACCTAACTGGTCTAAAATTCATGGACCTAGCTGGGAAAAGTTAATTAGCGACTATGATCTTTGTTATCGAGATCTAATCGTCATAAACCTGGATACTGGGAGTCTGTCCATTGAGATAGATCTGAGACTCAGTGATTCTCGAGGAGGTCACATGCCTTGTCTCAACCCATCACTAGGTAAGTGCATCAACTTCCATCCTGCTTTATCAACTACGTTTATGAGCATACTTTGGTGCTCCTACTTCTGTGCACTAAATGAATGCCATACTTATAGTCGAAGTTATTTTCAAAACATTTTTCGCAATTCTGTTGATTATCATCCCAACTTGATCACATGCATTGAATTTAACCATTCCTTTTAAACTTTAATAGTGAGTTCATTTATTTAAACAAATTCGTTTGAAAATGAGTTATTTTTTCCCTGCAGCTCTTGATTATCTAAATGATTCGGAGAGGGTGTACATTGGGAAAACAGTGTTTGGTCGAGGCAAAAACCTCTCATACAGACAATTTGGACAGATGATATACTTTGTGTTTCAGGCCAATGACTTCCGCACCATACCCTTCGTGCATCGTCTAAATGTCACCAATGTCGTAAATGGTCGTTTGGTTAGTCATTCAATATTTGTTTTGATCCACTACCATGGTTTTGTTAGCTATTTTCGATGTTTTATGTCCTTGTACATTGATTTTATCTAGTAATATGGATACAAGCTGCAGAGAATCCCGTCTGCCATTGTGAGGCTTCTAAAGATGAAACTAGGATATCTACCTCAAAACGGTGGAATCAGCCTAATAGAGGTGTATGATGCAATAGACATGAGCACAACGTACTCCGTACAAACCGATGGCAGAATGGAGGTGACCAGTTTTTTAGATTTTGCCCGGGAAGCTCAGCTAAGGGTTGGTTCAATTGTCCTCATCACAATTGAAAAGCGGTGGCCATCTTTGGGAAACATGAACATGATGCGGCTGATAATCAATGACCTTTCCTGATAGAGCATTGCTGGTGGCTATACTTCCTATATGATAGTTCAGTAATGTATGTCTGGTTTTTGAACAGGCTATACACACCAGTTTTATTATTTAGTTATGTCATGGTATATAACTAAGTATATAATCATGTCCAAGAGGATGGTGGTGAAAATTACCTATCAAAAAAGGTGAAGCACTTACGTGGGTTACTTCATTTACCTGTGATAATAATAAAAGGAATCGCTGACTAATAATGGAGGATGAATGGCTATGGTGAAGTATATTTCTGCATAGTTTAGTGACGCTGCTATCTCCCAACGTCAGTAGTATACATATTTTTCACTATGGTGCTCCGCAGAGTAGCGGGATGCCAAGTAGTTTGTTGCGATGAGCTCAAACATACACCTCTATCTAACGCACATCACTTCTCCTAAAAAACCAATGTCTTCCCCTATGGCTCTGTTACCTTAAACATCCATGCCTTTGCAGAGTGAATCTTAAAACAGGCGTCCATGCCTCTACGAGTGAACAAGTCAGAGAAAATATTTCAAACACGGGGAGACACGCCCAAGACTCATCTCAGTAAAAATATTTTGATCACAAATGCACGGACGTGGCTTCTTATGCTGCTAAAACATAACCGTTTCAAAGTGAAACGCGTCACTTAAAACATTTGACAGAACACGGGCATGGATTGACGTCCATGCAATCACATATATTCATGTCCATGCCTGACATAGTATCGAACATGTGCTTCTTGTTTCACCTCTCGCTGTATAAGTGCATCGTGCAGCTGCATGTCCATGCCTCTCATTGCTTCTCATTGTTTCTGTCCATCTCGTAGCATCAGTTGCAACATGAACGCACAACAGTGCCTCTGACAAAACACAGAAGTGCTCCTCCTAGTGAATGTATCACTGAAAACAATTGCCACTACTAGTGAATACATCACGCCCGTGTGTCTGAGAGTTAAACAAGCCACTCCTAGTGAATGTATCACTAAAACAAATTGCCACTCCCAGTGAATATATCACGCCCAGTGAATGTATCACTGAAAACAATTGCCACTCCCAGTGAATATATCACGCTCGTGTGTCTGAGAGTTAAACCAGCCACTTCAAGCATGCTTCTATTGGTTAGAGACGCATGCCTCGACATACTGCCCATGCATGCCTCACGAGATAAATTATAAAAATTGACATTTGACAGCAAACTACACAAGACAACGATCTTCTCCCCGGGTTGCTGGAGATACAATGGCTGTTAAAAACATAAGTACTGATTTTGTTTTTTTAAGAAAAACCACAATCAAAAACCCAGCATGTGCACAACCGAATCGACAAAGAGATGAAACCACGATCCAGAACCCACTATTTGCACAACCGCATGGACAGTGAGATCGTGCACTCCTTTGCCGCTTCGCCGCCCTTAAATTTAGACTTCCATAGCGGCCTTCTCACCCACAAACAACATATATCGCCATTGCGCTCCCACTCATAGTTCCCCATGAATACCAGGTTGCAGGAGGAAGAACTGCTCGAGGCCATGGGATTCAGCAAGGAATCCATGGAGGTGCAGGCCCACGGCAACACCAAGTTGCACATGATCCACACCAACGACTTGCAGAAGGCGGCGACCACCATCGACCAGTACGAGCGACACCTCCAATTCAAGCGCCACAAGATCGTCAGAGTTGATGTGGAGTACACCAACAACGTTGGCGAAGATCAGAAACCCGCCCTCGTCCAGCTCTCTGTCGGCAAGAAGCATCCGGTGCTTCTCTTCCAACTGAGAGCCGCCGACAAGAACTACACCAAGTTCGACAACTTCCTCGCCAACCCCAGTTACACGTTCGCTGGCTTCTCCATTGACGGCGACATAGACATGCTCGGACGGCGACATCCAGAAGGAATGGAGGGTGCCTACAGCTAGAAAGCCTCTAGACTCCCTTGGGGACGTCTCAGGCATTCTTGTCCATGACTACTACAATGACATGAAGAAGAAGCTCACCAATGCAGAACACAGGCACTGGGCGTGCATGCCCCTGTCCATGAGGCACATCGAGTACACAGAAAAGGACGCCTATGCTGCGTACGAGATATGGAGCCGCCTCACTATCTTCCAGGAAAGGCTCCACCGGGCAAAAATCAAGAAGGAGCAGTCCAGGAAGCGCGCTAGGTCCTGGGGCGACTACGACTACTGAAGCAGGTGGTCCCGGCCAAGAAAAGTATTTAGAAGATTGCTCATGTCATTCTAGATTTCTCATTAGATTTGCTTTCTCTCAAGATTGCCATTTGCTTGTTATAAATTTAGGTTTGCTTGTGTCGCAGATAACCTTGTAGTTAGCTTGCAGTTTACATATCTTTTGAACAAGTTTATTTCCAGTGTAACGTTGGAGTTATCTATTAGTAGAATATATTGCAGTGCACTAAAAAATATAAACACAGTACCGATAGTATACGATTAGCGTAATGCACAGAGCAGGTACACATAGCAGTCCACAAAAATGACGAGCATGCAGTGCACTAGTACCTTTGTGGATGCAGCGTCGAAATGTAGCGACAACAATTACAGAATGTTCCTAAATGCAGTGCACAATGTTCTAACAAACCATTGCACACAGGGTATTAAAAATCGTTTGTATTGAACACTTTGGGAAACATTTTGAATTCAGAGGTAGTTACATGTTTCTTCTCCTTGGAAAATAGTCCTCTACGTCCGTGACCCCCAGAGAAGAACACTACGAAAAACAGAGGCACGGTTGTCCGTCAATAACACCAACTACTTAAAACACCCACAAAGGCACTTATGTGCCTCCACTGCTATAGGTACTATGCATAACTTGGCTTCACATCCGTTAATGCAACATTCTCGACGTCAACCCAAAGCTTCACCTTCTCAAAGATAAGTTCATTAGTGATGCCAAATGCCTACGAAAACAGATGCATCTCATACGCCATGCCCCCGCAATGAAAACGTGTCAATGAATGCTTCTTGAAAACAGAGACAAACCTTCACGTGCATGCATCACGATCCTTTGCGTCCGTACCTCCCTCACGTCTGTGCCTCAAGTTCATCACATGCGTGCGTCTACCTCAGGTAAAATCGTACCTCTCTCGTGCGTAACGTGTTAAGAAAGTTGCTGACAACAAAAACATAGAAAGCCGAGCCTTACATCCACCACGCTAGCAGTAAACGTGATGTCACTGAAAACACAGAGGCAGGACCGTGCCTTATGGCCAGGTTCTGACGTATCGGGTCTATGATGACTTTCTTCCTTCTTAATTTGGGACGTGACTATCGCAAAGGCATAGGCTCCATCCTTCACGTCCGTGCCGGCGAAAAGAATAATGACCGTGCTTGTAACAGTGAAGCGTATAGATGATACATTAAGGAAACCTATTGTCAGTGCATGTTCCGTCGGCACGCTCTTGCCTCTCACATTTTGTTGAAAAACATTCTGGAAAAACAGTAACGGACGCCTATAGTCAGTCCTCACGTAATGTACCTGCGACGTTCATTCCTTCCTCATAGAAGTAATAGCCGAGCCTCTGCCACAGAACATATAAGTGAAAAATGATTCCTCCTACCCTTGTAAAACCTTGAATGCCCTGGATAAGTGTTGCATCGCATCTTGTGGTAAAACCATGCAGGCCGGTGCTACTCAGAAGCACATCTGTGGACTTTTGCGCAAGTTGTTGAGTGCCTCTCTAGAATCTAACGAAGTTGAAACCATATTGAAACCTAACCATACTGAAATCTCTAGAATCAAATATGTGCCCCAGTTGAGACATTTATTTTGTACTTGAAACTGCAATTTATAATAAAACAATACAATGTAATAAAACATACGCCTTATGACCAAAATATGGTCCTTGAAACAACAATTTGTAATAAATCATACGCCTTCCGTCGCAAATTATTTGGCTCAACCTTGTACTAACAAATACAGTGTGAATTATACTGCCTGGTACGTAGTCAGTACAAAGTTTAGACATTTATTTTGGGACGGGTTAGTACTACTACTTAAGCACAAAACACGATGCTTGACATGGAAACAAAACTGTCTGCATTGAAAAACTTCATAGTTCAACTGTTACAGGCATACAAAACATGGAAAGAATAAACACCATGCAGAGCAGTCTATGAACAAAACTACACTGCTCCCCATCGTCCGAGATGTCCACTATCTCCATTTTGCATCGACGTCGTCGGCCTCCACCTCCTGCTCGGCATCCAGCTCGTCGAAGAGCACATCGTCCTTTGCCTGTTCTTCCTGGAGCAAGCGCCGGTTGGACTCCAGGATAGCGGTCTGCTACGCCATCAAGGCCGCCTCACCGAGACAGAACTCCGTCTCGTCCTCCTCGTCATCCCCCTCTTCGTCGTCCTCGTCACCCTCGTCATCCCCCTCCTCATCGTCCTTGTCATCCTCGTCCCCCCTTCCTTGTCGTCCTCGTCATCCTCGTCCCCCCTTCTTCATCGTCCTCGTCACCCCCCTCCTCTTCCTTCATCACATCTCCTCCCACTAGATCAACTCCCTGCATGAGCTCTGACACGTCCCCCTCCACTTCCTCCACCTCCCCAATATCCTCCGGCCCCGGCGTGTCTGGAGACATGACTGCTGTGACCCAAGCGGCGCGCCTTGAACGGAGGTCCTCCCGCAACTGGAAGCAGCTCTCGGGAGTAAGTAGTTTTCTTGTGCCGAACCATGGCGGGGATGGTCACAAACGAAGGAAGATGGATGATTTCCTAGGGTTGCCAATGAAAAGAGGGAGAAGCCGGATGATGTCTAGTGGTGGCGGATGACGCCCCGCTTAAATAACTGATCCTTGACCTCATGTGAGGGCTGGAACGGTGCCACACAGTCGACACGTCGCTAACAGATGAGATAGCTATCGGTCCTTTTGGCTTCCGCAGCACCAACACGTGGCATTCACTCTATTAAATACCTCGACCTCCTCCACAGCGGCGTCACCGTAGGAGACGCCCGTCGGACCACTAGGTTTCCTGAGCTACACCACACGACGTTCACAACCGAATACGAGGAGACGCCCGTCGAACAGTTATGTTTCCGCAATCAACACACGAATGTGATTATGTGTAACACATAACCATGCCACTCCGGGCTTCATGGTTGTGCCTTTTGTCGGTGTCAAAACCGGCAGATCTCTTGTAGGGGGTCCCGAACTGTGCGTCTAAGGCTAATGGTAACAGGAGACTAGGGACATGATGTTTATCCAGGTTCGGGCCCTCTCGATGGAGGTAATACCCTACTTCCTGCTTGATTGGTCTTGATGATATGAGTATTACAAGAGCTGATCTAGCATGAGACCGTAGAGGCTAAACCCTAGAAGCTAGCCTATGGTTATGATTGTTCTTGTCCTACAGACTAAACCCTCCGGTTTATATAGACACCGAAGGGGGCTAGGGTTACACACCGTCGGTTACAGAGAAGGAGATCTATCATCCGAATCGCCAAGCTTGCCTTCCACGCAAAGGAGAGTCCCATCCGGACACGGGACGAACTCTTCAATCTTGTATCTTCATAGTCCAACAGTCCGGCCAAAGTATATAGTCCGGCTGTCCGGATACCCCCTTATCCAGGACTCCCTCAGTAGCCCCTGAACCAGGCTTCAATGATGATTAGTCCGGCGTGCAGATTTTCTTTGACATTGCAAGGCGGGTTCCATCTCCGAATACTCCAAGGTAAATTTCGAACACTCAAGTCGTGTCCGGCTCTGCAAGACAAATTTCACATACCACCGTAGAGAGAACAACATTCCACAAATCTAATCTGCTGACAATTCTTCATAGCGTGACATCACGCCATGGCCCGGTCATTATTCGAACCGTTTTTCACAACCAGCTACCGCACACATTGCGAGGGGGTTTCCTTGGCACGTCTTGTCAAAGCAGAGATTGTGTCCCCTTATCGCGGGATCCTCATCAATACGGGTATGGGTAACCCAACCGTGCCATCACTCGTGGCGCTTGGAAAATGAGTAATTTTGACAGGCAAGTGGGGAGGCGCACATTTTTTCACCACCATTATAAAGGGATAAGGATCTCCCGCGTTCACCCACGCCTTCTTCCTCCTTTGCTCATCCATTCTCGCACTCTCGAGCCCCAGCGCCCAAATTCTCACCTTCTCTACAGCATGTCCGGAGCGGGAGGCAAGTGGATGACCTACTCCGTCACAGAGGAGGACATTACCAAGGTTCGGGCGGCCGGATAACTGGCCAAAAACATCACGCATAGGCTTCCGGCAGAGGGATAGATCACCCCTACCCCAAAGTCTCAGGAGAGAGTAGTATTCCTCCCTCATTTCGTCTGCGGACTAGGATTTCCACTCCACCCATTCGTCCGCGGGCTCATGTATTACCATGGGCTAGATTTCCATGATCAACCCTCAAATTTTGTCCTCAACATCTCGGCGTTTATCATCGTGTGCGAGGCCTTCCTCCGCATCAGGCCCCACTTCGGCATGTGGCTGCAAATCTTTTGTGTGAAGCCGAAGATCGTTAGTAGCCAGCAGGCGGCGTGCGGAGGCGCCATGGTGGGCCGGATGCCCAATGTTACATGGCTTGACGGCTCCTTCGTTGATACCGTGAAAGGGTGGCAATTGGGACGGTTCTACATCACCGAGCCGCGCGACGCCATTTGGGTGGGAATCCCCATGCGGCTCACCTCTTGGGAAAAGAAGGGCCTGGCCTGGGGCGAACCTGTGGAGCTGACCGGACTCGAGACCTGCATCAAAAGTATGAGGGACAAGAAGATCAAGCTTGTCAACATGGTCCAGGTCATGCTCACCCGCCGGATTCTCCCGTGTGAAAGACGAGCATTCAATATGTGAGAGTTTGATCCGGCCAAACACCAGATGCTGCATGAGCTCTTCGACACAACGCATAAGGACGACTGGAAGGTGCTATTCAAGAACGGCGAAGTTCCTCCTCCAATTTCCGAGGACCGAGGGCTCAGCGCAAAACGCCTCGCCAATCCGGTAAGTCCTCTGATTATCACAAGATGTACCTTTCCCAGCATATTCGTGGGAGGATTTTAAGTCACCATGCTGACAAGACAGGATTACGTGGAGACGGCGGAGCAGATCGACTGTCCGGCTCCGCTACCTGAAGATCCAGCAACCGCACTCCTGACGGAGATGCTGGTTATGGCGCCTTACAATGTGCCGGAGAAAAAGGCCGAAAAGAAGGCCACGGGGACCAGGAAGGGTCTCCGGCGAGGTTGTACCGGACGCCTCGCCAGAAGACGACGAGGCGCACTCCTCCTATGAAGGGGAGGAGAGGAAGAGGAAGGCCGCCCCAACTGGGGGGGGGGGGGAGGGTCCAAGAAAGCGGCCGCGGGGACCACAAAAGGTGTCTGGCGCAGGGCCGTGATAGAATCATCATCCGAGGACACCGAGGCAGATTCCTACCATGGAGACGGGGTGAAACATGAAGAAATGCCCGCTCCCCGCACTGGGAAGGAGAAGAAAAGAAAAGCCGCGCCCAGCAGGGGGAGGCTAGGACGCCGAAGAAGGCAAAGACTTCCCTTCCGGAGCACTCCACCCCGGCCGCCTACAGCGAGGAGGAGTGGCTGCCCAGGGGCAAGCCCCGGGCGAAGTCGTAAGTATCCACACTCTGTAATACTTTTCGTGCGACTTTAACTTCTTAGTTTGTAATAACGTTGAACACGTATATGCAGTCCGGCTGGGTCCAATCTCGGGCTATCCTCTTCGGATGGGTCTCTGAGTGAGTCGGAGATGGATTCACTCCCGACGGCCACCTCCCCACGACCTGTGGATGACACCGAGGTGTTGTCCCAAAGGATACCAGAGCAGGGGGTGATGGTTCTGAAGACGCCCCAAGGCAAAATCCCAGACGCCGGGCACATGGGGGGTAAGATCCCCACAGATTGTGCGGACGAGAGCCACAACAAGTCTGGCTCCCTGCCGATTACTGTGCTGGAGCCTCCACAGGTTCCGAATTCGAGCGTGCAGCCCCTCGCTAAGGAGGGTGAGCCAGCCGTGCCGAGGACCTCCGCCCAGGCGGAGGCATCAGATAATTTGCTGGAAGTGCTTCGAGGCGCTTCCATTAACGAAGACCACCGTACTCTTATGAGTATGGTAATTGAGAAGGATCGGTCCGCCAAAAGCGGATTTACCGAAGCCTGCACCAGCCTTCTAACATGCTTTGAGGTAAGTAATGAAAAAGTGTGAGAAAACATCACGCAATAGACAGTAGCCCCTGATACTTTATTAGGTGTTCAGAAAGAAAAGCAAAACGGAGGGTCAACTTAAGAACCAGAGGAGTCTGACAATACTTGTCTATGTTAATAAGCAGGTGTTGCTGCTGGCCGCCGCTGCGCGCACAACTGAGGTCACAGGACTCAGGCGGGACCTGGGGCAGGTCGAAGAAGAGCTTGGCCTCGTGAAGAGGCCGCTTGAGGAGAACAAAGGTAAGTGATACCCCGTCCGTGTGTCATATAGGGGAGAAAAATTGGTGATGCTAACAAAAAGCATCATGTTTTTTAATAGGGGCCACGACCGAAGTAGCGGCCCTGAAGAAAGCATTGTCTGAGGCCGAAGCCAAGGCGGCCACGAAGCGCACCGAGCGTGAAAAGCAAGATGCTCGGGTGGGAGAGGTACAACAAGAGCTCCAGGAGTTCGGCAAGAAGTTCGAGTCCTTGGAGCATGACTTCAAGACGCAAGCGTCCGAGCTTGCCAAAGCCCTCGAGAGCGCGAAAGATGCCAAGGCAGAAGCCCAAAAGGCCCTTCAGGAAATCCAGGCGGCCAAGAAGATAGCGGCAGGTAAGGCATTCATAATGCAGAGCAAGCATGTGGAGGAGACCTTTCTTTTACTTAACCGAATTCGGAGCTCTCCAGGGGCATTCCCAGATCTGCCCCGCAGCATATCGGATGCCACGGAGTTCTACCGTGCCGAAGAAGGGAGCTCAATGGAGAAGTTGTTTTGGTCCCAGTATGCCAGAGCCGAACACCCGATGCCCTTGAGTGACCAACTGAAGCAATTGGTCGAACTCCACAAGGCGGCTGAACTGGCCATGAAGGGCCTAATAGTCCGGATGTGGCCTGGTGAGCCTCTGCCCGACAGCTATTTTGGCCTTATAAAGCGGATGGTAAATGCCTGTCCGCGGCTTGAGGTTATCAAGCAATCCGTCTGCATTGAGGGTGCCCGCCGGGCATTTGCCCGCGCGAAGATGCATTGGGCCAAACTGGATGCTGCGAAGCTGGTGAAGGATGGACCATCTGAGGGTAAGAAGCATCGATATCCCAAAAAATATTATGATGGCGTTATGAAAGGCGCTCGCCTTGTGGCCAATGAATGTACCAAGGAAATAATCTTTGAGTGAATGTACTCATGTCGTTTTTGTGATAGGAAAACGGGGTTGTTTGCGCTTATATGATGCTTTGTTGATTTAAAATATTACATTATGTGCGGTCGTTTATAAAATTCTGAAAGTAGGCCAGTCGTCGGCTTCCACCCCCATATATCTAGTACTGGGGTGTTCGTGGAAAATCCAAACACTCTTTATCCAAATTTTTGGTCCTTTAAGGAGGTGTTTAGCACATCGAAGAAGGCAATCGGACTATGCGGCTTTATAACTCTCACTTGGCCATAGAAGTCTATAATATTAAATTTCGGCGAAGCCCCTAGTATTTGAAAGGCCGAACTGGGGCGCTATACACGCCGAAATCGGACAAGGCTGGTTCCTCGCCTTAAGCAGAAAAAATCTTTAAGGATTTAGTACCTCTCGAACAGCGACCAGCTCTCGCCGCATCATGACGGTCAGTTTTCGGCTTTCTCTACTGAGGCGCTTGTCCGGAAGAACTGGGACACAACCGCAGTAGTTCTCCCTGCGCTACCTTAGCCGATATAACGGAACATAAGGTACCAAAACAAGTGAGCCGGGCTAACCCAACTATTGACCCAAGACATGATTAAGAGATGATGCATATAATGCTATAAGTTCGGGGTGCCGCACTGTTGAAAGTGTTCGGACTTTTCTTGTCATGTTATGGGGCTCAATAAAATGCCCCTGGCAAACTGATCGTACCAAAGTGTACGGATGCAATATTAAACAAATATTCAAGGGAAAATATGAAGTTAGTAATAAGAAGCTGATGATGTATACTATTTCTCGTTGTTATTTTGATAATATGTCAAGGCATATGTGTACAATTAATGCGTGAAGTAGAAACAAATAGGACTATTTGACATGTCCTATCGAAAGGCAGGCTGCATGCGGGTATGTAAAACAGGTATAACGATCATTAACAGAGACCACCTGGGTATTCCCTTGTGTGAAAAGCCTCTTGCCTCCTTGGTGTTCCCTCATGTGAAGAGTCCGATGATCCGGTTCTCTAAAGGGGCTGCCCGAAAGTAGGGGAACATAGCAGAAAATAAAAAATTTCTACGCTTCACCAAGATCAATCTATGAGTTCATCTAGCAACGAAAGAGAGGAGTGCTTCTACATACCCTTGTAGATTGCGAGCGGAAGCATTCAAGAGAACGGGGTTGAGGGAGTCCTACTCGTCGTGATCCAAATCACCGATGATCCTAGTGCTGAACGGACAGCACCTCCGTGTTCAACACACGTATGGTTGGGGAAGACGTCTCCTCCTTCTTGATCCAGCAAGGGGAAAGGAGAGGTTGATGGAGATCCAGCAGCACGACGGCGTGGTGGTGGATGCAGCAGCGATCTCGGCAGGGCTTCACCAAGCTTTAGCTAGAGGGAGAGGTGGTGCGTGGGGAGAGGGAGGCGCCAAGAGCATGGGTGCGGCTGCCCTCCCTCCCCCCTATTTATATAGGGCCCCTAAGGGGGGGGGGGCGGCGGCCCTAGGAGATGCAATCTCCAAGGGGGGCGGCGGCCATGGGGGTGGCTTGCCCCCCAAGCGAGGTGGAGGCGCCCCCACCCCTAGGGTTTCCAACCCTAGGCGCAGGGGGGGTGCCCAAGGGGGGGCGCACCAGCCCACCAGGGGCTGGTTCCCCTCCCACTTCAGCCCATGGGGCCCTCCGGGATAGGTGGCCCCACCCGGTGGACCTCCAGGACCCTTCCGGTGGTCCCGGTACAATACCGGTGACCCCCAAAACTTTCCCGATGGCCGAAACCTGACTTCCTATATATAATTCTTCACCTCCGGACCATTCCGGAACTCCTCGTGATGTCCGAGATCTCATCCGGGACTCCGAACAACTTTCGGGTTACTGCATACTAATATCTCTACAACCCTAGCGTCACTGGACCTTAAGTGTGTAGACCCTACGGGTTCGGGAGACACGCAGACATGACCGAGAAGACTCTGCGGTCAATAACCAACAACAGGATCTGGATACCCATGTTGGCTCCCACATGCTCCTCGATGATCTCATCAGATGAACCACGATGTCGAGGATTCAAGTAACCCCGTATACAATTCCGTTTGTCAATCGGAACGTTACTTGCCCGAGATTCAATCGTTGGTATCCCAATACCTCGTTCAATCTCGATACCGGCAAGTCACTTTACACGTACCGTAATGCATGATCCCTTGACCAAACACTTGGTCACTTTGAGCTCATTATGATGATGCATTACCGAGTGGGCCCAGAGATACCTCTTCGTCACACGGAGTGACAAATCCCAGTCTCGATCCGTGTCAACCCAACAAACACTTTCGGGGATACTTGTAGTGTACCTTTATAGTCACCCAGTTACGTTGTGACGTTTGGTACACCCAAAGAACTCCTACGGTATCCGGGAGTTACACGATCTCATGGTCTAAGGAAAAGATAATTGACATTCAAAAAGCTCTAGCAAACGAACTACACGATCTTGTGCTATGGTTAGGATTGGGTCTTGTCCATCACATCATTGTCCTAATGATGTGATCCCGTTATTAATGACATCCAATGTCCATAGTCAGGAAAGCATGACTATCTGTTGACAACGAGCTAGTCAACTAGAGGCTTACTAGGGACATGTTGTGGTCTATGTATTCACACATGTATTACGATTCCCGGATAACACAATTATAGTATGAATAATAGACAATTATCAGGAACAAGGAAATATAATAATAATCCTTTTATTATTGCCTCTAGGGCATATTTCCAACAGTCTCCCACTTGCACTAGAGTCAGTAATCTAGTTACATTGTGATGAATCGAACACCCATAGAGTTCTGGTGTTGATCATGTTTTTCTCGCGAAGATGTTTAGTCAACGGATCTGTGACATTCAGATCCGTATGCACTTTGCAAATATCTATGTCTCCATCTTGAACATTTTCACAAATGGAGTTGAAGCGACGCTTGATGTGCCTGGTCTTCTTGTGAAACTTGGGCTCCTTGGCAAGGGCAATAGCTCCAGTATTGTCACAGAAGAGGGTGACTGGCCCCGACGCATTGGGTATGACTCCTAGGTCGGTGATGAACTCCTTCATCCAGATTGCTTCATGCGCTGCCTTCGAGGCTGCCATGTACTCCGCTTCACATGTAGATCCCGCCACGACGCTCTGCTTGCAACTGCACTAGCTTACTGCCCTCCATTCAAAATATACACGTATCCGGTTTGTGACTTAGAGTCATCCAGATCTATGTCGAAGCTAGCATGGATGTAACCCTTTACGACGAGCTCTTCGTCACATCCATAGACGAGAAACATGTCCTTTGTCCTTTTCAGGTACTTCAGGATATTCTTGACCGATGTCCAGTGTTCCTTGCCGGGATTACTTTGGTACCTTCCTACCAAACTTACGGCAAGGTTTACATCAGGTCTGGTACACAGCATGGCATACATAATAGACCCTATGGCTGAGGCATAGAGTATGACACTCATCTCTTCTATAGCTTCTGCCGTGGTCGGGCATTGAGCCGAGCTCAATCTCACACCTTGCAATACAGGCAAGAACCCTTTCTTGGACTGATCCATATTGAACTTCTTCAATATCTTATCAAGGTATGTGCTTTGTGAAAGACCTATGAGGTGTCTCGATCTATCCCTATAGATCCTGATGCCCAATATGTAAGCAACTTCTCCAAGGTCCTTCATTGAAAAACACTTATTCAAGTAGGCCTTAATGTTGTCCAAAAGTTCTATATCATTTCCCATCAAAAGTATGTCATCTACATATAATATGAGAAATGCTACAGAGCTCCCACTCACTTTCTTGTAAACGCAGGCTTCTCCATAAATCTGCATAAACCCAAACGCTTTGATCATCTCATCAAAGCGAATGTTCCAACTCTGAGATGCTTGCACCAGACCATAAATGGATCGCTGGAGCTTGCATAGCTTGTTAGCATTCTCGGGATCGACAAAACCTTCCGGCTGCATCATATACAGTTCTTCCTTAAGATAGCCGTTAACGAATGCCGTTTTGACGTCCACTTGCCATATCTCATAATCATAGTATGCGGCAATTGCTAACATGATTCGGACGGACTTTAGCTTCGCTACGGGAGAGAAAGTCTCATCGTAGTCAACCCCTTGAACTTGCCGATAACCCTTAGCGACAAGTCGAGCTTTATAGATGGTAACATTACCATCCGTGTCCGTCTTCTTCTTAAAGATCCATTTATTTTCTATCGCTCGCCGATCATCGGGCAAGTCTGTCAAAGTCCATACTTTGTTTTCATACATGGATTCTATCTCGGGTTGCATGGCTTCAAGCCATTTGTTGGAATCTGGGCCCGCCATTGCTTCTTCATAGTTTGAAGGTTCACCATTGTATAACAACATGATTTCCAGGACAGGGTTGCCATACCACTCTGGTGTGGAACGTGTCCTTGTGGACATACGAAGTTCAGTAGCAACTTGATCCGAAGTACCTTGATCATCATCATTAATTTCCTCTCCAGTTGGTGTAGGCACCACAGGAACATTTTCCTAAGCTGCATTACTTTCCGGTTCAAGAGGTAGTACTTCATCGAGTTCTACTTTCCTCCCACTTAGTCCTTTCGAGAGAAACTCTTCCTCCAGAAAGGATCCATTCTTGGCAACAAAGATCTTGCCTTCGGATCTAAAGTAGAAGGTATACCCAATGGTATCCTTAGGGTATGCTATGAAGACGCATTTTTCTAACTTGGGTTCGAGCTTTTCAGGTTGAAGTTTCTTGACATAAGCATCGCATCCCCAAACTTTTAGAAACGATAGCTTAGGTTTCTTCCCAAACCATAATTCATATGGTGTCGTCTCAACGGATTTAGACGGTGCCCTATTTAAAGTGAATGTAGCTGTCTCTAGAGCGTATCCCCAAAATGATAGCGGTAAATCAGTAAGAGACATCATAGATCGCACCATATCCAATAGAGTGCGATTACGACGTTCGGACACACTGTTACGCTGAGGTGTTCTAGGCGGCGTGAGTTGTGAAACGATTCCACATTTCCTTAAGTGCGTACCGAATTCGTGACTTAAATATTCTCCTCCACGATCTGATCGTAAGAACTTTATTTTTCGGTCATGTTGATTCTCTACCTCATTCTGAAATTCCTTGAACTTTTCAAAGGTCTCAGACTTGTGTTTCATCAAGTAGACATACCCATGTCTACTTAAGTCATCAGTGAGAGTGAGAACATAATGATATCCTCAGTGAGCCTCAATGCTCATTAGACCGCATACATTAGTATGTATGATTTCCAATAAGTTGGTTGCTCGCTCCATTGTTCTGGAGAACAGAGTCTTGGTCATTTTTCCCATGAGGCATGGTTCGCATGTGTCAAATGATTCATAATAGAGAGACTCTAAAAGTCCATTAGCATGGAGCTTCTTCATGCACTTGACACCAATGTGACCAAGGCGGCAGTGCCACAAGTATGTGGGACTATCGTTATCAACCTTACATCTTTTGGTATTCACACTATGAATATGTGTAACATTACGTTCGAGATTCATTAAGAATAAACCATTGACCAGCGGGGCATGACCATAAAACATATCTCTCATATAAATAGAACAACCATTATTCTCGGATTTAAATGAGTAGCCATCTCACATTAAACGAGATCCAAATACAATGTTCATGCTCAAAGCTGGCACTAAATAACAATTATTGAGGTTTAAAACTAATCCCGTAGGTAAATGTAGAGGTAGCATGCCGACGGCGATCACATCGATCTTGGAACCATTCCCGACGCGCATCGTCACCTCGTCCTTCGCCAGTCTCTGCTTATTCCGCAGCTCCTACTTTGAGTTACAAATATGAGCAACCACACTGGTATCAAATACCCAGGAGCTACTATGAGCACTGATAAGGTACACATCAATTACATGTATATCACATATACCTTTAGTGTTGCCGGCCTTCTTGTTCGCTAAGTATTTGGGGCAGTTCCGCTTCCAGTGACCCTTCCCTTTGCAATAAAAGCACTCAGTCTCAGGCTTGGGTCCATTCTATGACTTCTTCCCGGCAACTAGCTTACCGGGAGCGGCAACTTCCTTGCCGTCCTTCTTGAAGTTCTTCTTACCCTTGCCTTTCTTGAACTTAGTGGTTTTATTGACCATCAACACTTGATTTTCCTTTTTGATTTCTACCTCAGCTGACTTCAGCATTACGAATACTTCAGGAATAGTTTTCACCATCCCCTGCATATTGTAGTTCATCACAAAGCTCTTGTAGCTAGGTGGGAGTGACTGAAGGATTCTGTCAATGACCGCCTCGTCCGGGAGGTTAATGACCAGCTGGGACAAGCGATTGTGCAACCCAGACATTTTGAGTATGCGCTCACTGACAGAACTATTTTCCTCCATCTTACAACTATAGAACTTGTTGGGGACTTCATATCTCTCGACCCGGGCATGAGCTTGGAAAACCATTTTCAGCTCCTCGAACATCTCATATGCTCCGTGTTGCTCAAAACACTTTTGGAGCCCCGGTTCTAAGCTGTAAAGCATGCCGCACTGAACGAGGGAGTAATCATCAGCATGTGACTGCCAAGCGTTCATAACGTCTTGGTTCTCTGGGATGGGTGCTTCACCTAGCGGTCCTTCTAGGACATATGATTTCTTGGCAGCTATGAGGATGATCCTCAGGTTCCGGACCCACTCCGTATAGTTGCTGCCACCATCTTTCAGCTTGGTTTTCTCTAGGAACGCGTTGAAGTTGAGGTTGACATGAGCGTTGGCCATTTGATCTACAAGACATTTTTGCAAAGGTTTTTAGACTAAGTTCATGATAATTAAGTTCATCTAATCAAATTATTTAATGAACTCCCACTCAGATCAGACATCCCTCTAGTCATCTAAGTGTTACATGATCCGAGTCGACTAGGCTGTGTCCGATCATCACGTGAGATGGACTAGTCATCATCGGTGAACATCTCCATGTCGATCATATCTTCCATACGACTCATGTACGACCTTTCGGTCTCTTGTGTTCCGAGGCCATGTCTGTACATGCTAGGCTTGTCAAGTTAATCTAACTGTTTATGCATGTGTAAATCTGTCTTACACCCGTTGTATGTGAACGTTAGAATCTATCACACTCGATCATCACGTAGTGCTTCGAAACAATGAACTTTCGCAACGGCGCATAGTTAGGGAACACTTTCTTGAAATTATTATGAGGGATCATCTTATTTACTACCGTCGTTCTAAGTAAACAAGATGCAAAAACATGATAAACATCACATGCAATCAGATAGTGACATGATATGGCCAATATCATATAGCTCCTTTGATCTCCATCTTCGGGGCTCCATGATCATCTTCGTCACCGGCATGACACCATGATCTCCATCATCATGATCTCCATCATCGTGTCTCCATGAAGTTGCTCACCAACTATTACTTCTACTACTATGGCTAACAGTTTAGCAATAAAGTAAAGTAATTACATGGCATTTAGTCATTGACACGCAGGTCATACAATAATTAAGACAACTCCTATGGCTCCTTCCGGTTGTCATACTCATCGACATGCAGGTCGTGATTCCTATTACAAGAACATGATCTCATACATCACATATATATCATTCATCACAACTTTTGGCCATATCACATCACAAGGCACATGCTGCAAAAACAAGTTAGACGTCCTCTAATTGTTGTTGCATGTTTTTACGTGGCTGCAATAGGGTTCTAGCAAGAAAGTTTTCTTACCAACGTGAAAGCCACAACGTGATATGGCAACTTCTATTTACCCTTCATAAGGACCATTTTCATCGAAACCGCTCCAACTAAAGTGGGAGAGACAGACACCCGCTAGCCACCTTATGCAACTAGTGCATGTCAGTCGGTGGAACCTGTCTCACGTAAGCGTACGTGTAAGGTCAGTCCGGGCTGCTTCATCCCACGATACCGCTGAAGCAAAATAAGACTAGTAGTGGCAAGAAAGTTGACAACATCTACACCCACAACAAATTGTGTTCTACTCATGCAAAGAGAACTACGCATAGATCTGGCTCTGATACCACTGTTGGGGAATGTAGCAGAAAATAAAAATTTTCTACGCTTCACCAAGATCAATCTATGAGTTCATCTAGCAATGAGAGAGAGGAGTGCATCTACATACCCTTGTAGATCGCGAGCGGAAGCGTTCAAGAGAACGGGGTTGAGGGAGTCGTACTCGTCGTGATCCAAATCACCGATGATCCTAGTGCTGAACAGACAACACCTCCGCGTTCAACCCACGTATGGTTGGGGAAGACGTCTCCTCCTTCTTGATCCAGCAAGGGGAAAGGAGAGGTTGATGGAGATCCAACAGCACGACGGCGTGGTGGTGGATGCAGCAGCGATCTCGGTAGGGCTTCGCCAAGCTTCAGCGAGAGGGATATGTGGTGCGTGGGGAGAGGGAGGCGCCAAGAGCATGGGTGCGTCTGCCCTCCCTCCCCCCTCTTTATATAGGGCACCTAGGGGGGCACCGGCCCTAGGAGATGCAATCTCCAAGGGGGGCGGCGGCCAAGGGGGTGGCTTTCCCCCCAAGCCAGGTGGAGGCGCCCCCACCCGTAGGGTTTCCAACCCTAGGCGCAGGAGGGCCCAAGGGGGGCGCACCAACCCACCAGGGGCTGGTTCCCCTCCCACTTCAGCCCATGGGGCACTCCGGGATAGGTGGCCCCACCCGGTGGACCCCCGGGACCCTTCCGGTGGTCCCAGTACAATACCAGTGACCCCCGAAACTTTCCCGATGGTCGAAACCTGACTTCCTATATATAATTCTTCACCTCCGGAACATTCCGGAAATCCTCATGACGTTCGGGATCTCATCCGGGACTCCGAACAACTTTCGGGTTACTGCATACTAATATCTCTACAACCCTAGCGTCACCAAACCTTAAGTGTGTAGACCCTACGCGTTCGGGAGACACGCAGACATGACCAAGACGACTCTCTGGTAAATAACCAACAACGGGATCTGGATACCCATGTTGGCTCCCACATGCTCCTCGATGATCTCATCGGATGAACCACGATGTTGACGATTCAAGTAACCCCGTATACAATTCCCTTTGTCAATCGGTACATTACTTGCCTGAGATTCGATCGTTGGTATCCCAATACCTTGTTCAATCTCGTTACAGGCAAGTCACTTTACTCGTACTGTAATGCATGATTGGGTGACCAAACACTTGGTTACTTTGAGCTGATTATGATGATGCATTACCGAGTGGGCCCAGAGATACCTCTCCGTCACATGGAGTGACAAATCCCAGTCTCAATCTGTGTCAACCCAACAGACACTTTTGGGGATACCTATAGTGTACATTTATAGTCACCCAGTTACGTTGTGACGTTTGGTACATCCAAAGCACTCCTAGGGTATCCGGGAGTTACACAATCTCATGGTCTAAGGAAAAGATACTTGACATTGGAAAGGCTCTAGCAAACAAACTACATGATCTTGTGCTATGCTTAGGATTAGGTCTTGTCCATCACATCATTCTCCTAATGATGTGATCCTGTTATCAATGACATCCAATGTCCATAGTCAGGAAACCATGACTATCTGTTGATCAACGAGCTAGTCAACTAGAGGCTTACTAGGGACTTGTTGTGGTCTATGTATTCACACATGTATTACGATTCCCGGATAACACAATTATAGCATGAATAATAGACAATTATCAGGAACAAGGAAATATAATAATATTCCTTTTATTATTGCCTCTAGGGCATATTTCCAACAGAAAAAGGGTATGCGGGCCTCGTGGCGGCTGAACCGCACTGTATGCTGCATCGTCGTCTCGCCTCCACCTATGCCCGTGGTATTTTGAGTGTGTAATTGTGTACTACGCGTGGCACAAATGCCGCCTGAATGGGCCTAGGGCGGAGGCCGGATTGCTAATCGAGCTCTTAGCGTGCCTGACGATCCTGTTGCAGGGTGCTCCGTACTCGCTTGACAGTGTTCGGGGTTGTCATTGCCGAATTGGCTGTCTGTCCAAGAAGGCTGCTTTGTACTTCTGCTGCGAGGGCCGCAGTGTTCTCTTCCGTACAGATGGAGCGGTATGTGTTTCCATTTACTGTTATAACCCCGCGAGGTCCTGGCATCTTGAGATTAAGGTATGCATAGTGAGGTACCGCATTGAATCGAGCGAACGCGGTTCGTGCAAGTAGTGCATGATATCCACTACGGAAAGGGACGATATCAAAGATTAACTCCTCGCTTCAGAAGTTATCCAGAGATCCGAAGACCACTTCCAGTGTTATTGAGCCTGCACAGCGGGCCTCTACCCCTCGAATTACACCTTTAAAGGTGGTTTTGGTTGGTTTGATCCGTGAGGGATCGATACCCATTTTGCGCATTGTGTCCTGATAAAGCAGGTTCAGGCTGCTGCCACCGTCCATATGGACTCGCGTGAGGTGGAATCCGTCGATGATTGGATCAAGGACCAATGTGGCTGAGCCGCCGTGACGGATGCTGGTAGGATGGTCCCTACGATCGAAGGTGATCGGACAGGATGACCATGGGTTGAACTTTGGGGCGCCTGGCTCGATCGCATAGACGTCCCTCAGTGCACGCTTTCGTTCCCATTTGGGAATGTGGGTGGCATAGATCATGTTTACCGTTTTCACCTTGGGGGGGGGGGGAATTTCTTCTGTCCCCCAGTGTTTGGACACCGGGGCTCCTCGTCATCGTCGCTGTGCAGCCCCTTGTCCTTGTTATCGGCATTAAACTTGCCGGCCTGTTTGAACACCCAGCAATCTCTGCTATTGTGATTGGCTGGTTTGTCGGGGGTATCGTGAATCTGGCACGAGCGGTCGAGTATGCGGTCCAGACTAGACGATCCCAGATTGTTTCTTTTGAACGACTTTTTCCGCTGACCGGATTTTGAGTTGCTGAATCTGGCATTGACTGTCGTATCTTCGGCGTTGTCACCATTATTCCGATGTTTATGTCTATTGCGTCGTGGATTTCCGTTACTGTCGCGGACATCTGAAGTGCCAGAGAATCTTGGCATGGTGCTACTGCGAGCCAGCCAGCTGTCCTCACCCGTGCAAAAGTGGGTCATGAGTGTTGTGAGGGCCGCCATGGACTTCGGTTTTTCTTGGCCAAGGTGTCGGGTGAGCCACTCGTCGCGGATATTATGCTTAAAGGCCGCCAGGTCCTCGGCGTCTGGACAGTCGACAATTTGGTTCTTTTTGGTTAGGAACCGAGTCCAAAATTTCCTGGCTAACTCTTCGGGCTGTTGGGTAATGTGACTTAAGTCATCAGCATCCGGTGGTCGCACTTAAGTGCCTTGGAAGTTGTCGAGGAATGCGTCCTCAAGATTTTCCCAACTGCCGATGGAGTTCGCCGGTAGGCTATTCTGCCAATGTCTGGCTGGTCCTTTGAGTTTAAGGGGAAGATACTTGATGGCGTGTAGATCGTCACCGCGGGCCATATGAATGTGGAGAAGGAAGTCTTCGATCCACACCATGGAGTCTGTTGTGCCATTGTATGTTTCAATGTTTACGGGTTTAAACCCTTCTGGGAATTTGTGATCCATTACTTCATCATTGAAGCAGAGGGGGTGTGCGGCGCCTCTATGCCGGGCTATGTCGCTATGTTCGTCCTGGCCGGACTTGTTGTTAGTGTATCCGGCATGATGGTCATCGTCGAGTGTTGGGGCGCGCCCCCGTGATCCGTAGATCGATCTTGGCTGTCCTGCTTTGTTTTCCAATAGATCTCGCAGGTCCTGCGTATTGCCCCGAGCCGTAGTGAACTGGCATGGGGGTGCGGGCTGGTATTCGGTCTGATACGCCATTTTATCCTGGCCACGAGGTGGCCGGTCAGCCTCGTCTTGTGCTGGTAATGAAGGCTCTACGGCCTCCTCCTCCAGTTGAGGTAGCAACTTGTGCTTTAGGTAACCTTTGGTGGGGCGCTCGAGTCCGTATTCCTCGGCCGCTAGGACCTCGGTCCATCTGTCTGTGAGCAGATCTTGATCAGCTTGGAGCTGCTGCTGCTTCTTTTTCAGGCTTCTTGCAGTGGCTATAAGCCGGCGCTTAAAGCGCTCCTGCTCTATGGGATCCTCCGGTACGCCGAATTCATCGTCGCCGAGGCTCACCTCGTCTTCGGAGGGAGGCATATAGTTGTCGTCCTCCAAGTATCCGTTCGTCGCCTGTTCATCTGGGCTGACCTACCCGTGTTCCTGTTCGGCCTGCTCGAAGGTAGGCTGATCAGGATGGTATTCCTCTTCGGCACCATCTGGATTGTTTTCTTCTCCTGTGTCGGTATTGCTGTTGCGGGGCTTAGAGCGGCGCCGATGATGCCCATGCTTTGATTTATTCCCTAAGGGGTTATCTTCTGTTGCCTCATCGCCATTGTTTTCTTTGGGGGTGTCCACCATATATATATCATATGAAGAGGTGGCTGTCCAGCACCCTCTGGGCGGTGGTTCCTCTTATTCTCCTGCATCGTTTTAAGTGCATCTAGTGCCACCCCTAGTTGGTTTTGGAGTATTGACGACAAACCTGGTTGAGGGAGTAATGTGTTTGTGAGAATTGCAGGATAACATAGGTAGTAGTCCCTCATTGATTCGGTTTACCTACCAGAGATGACCCCTAAAAATGTGGGAAGACATTGAAGACAATGGTGGTCGGTGAAGCTAATCACGTTGAAGACTATGACTTGTGAAGAAAATGTCTGAAGACTATGGAGCGTGAAGACTTAGTCATTTCATTATTTCTTTTCTTCTTTGTTGATTCATAGGAACTACCGAACTGGTAAGTGGGGTCCAAGTGAACAAAGTCAGAATGACTGAAGTGATGCTCAACCAAATCCTATGGCTTCGAGCGAAGACAATGAGAGCAAATCTTATCCAGAGTCGGATAAGTCAGCTTTACTTGTAGCCCAAGTCAAGCTGCCGCGTGTGTTTGAAATCTGACCGTTGCAACACATGTCAGTTCCTTAGTTACCCAGGGTCATTTCGGACAAATCAGGTCGGGTTGCCACTGGATATAAATAGCCCAGCCGCTACACCATAAATTGGTGGCTGCTCAGAGATAGATACGACTTTTGTCGTTTGAGAGCAACCCACCTCCGAAGCCTTTGAGAGAGAGAATCCTTGCGAGGATAAAGCCCAAAGCACCCAGAGCCCAAAGAGTGTCTGGCATCACTTAAGTCTTTCTGTTCGCGTGATCTGAAGACTTATTTCACTTGAGGACTGTGAATCCTCCAGCCGGTTATGCGTCATGTTCTAAGCATCCAAGAGTCATTGTGGATTGCTGGTGAACGAAGTCTGCGAAGGTTCGGGAGTCTACCTTGAAGACTTACCAGAGTGATTTGGCGGGGACTGAGAGTCCTTAGCTCAAGGGGAATAAGGTGAAGACGCGGTTGTCGGTGTCAAAACCGGTGGATCTCGGGTAGGGGGTCCCGATTTGTGCGTCTTAGGCTGATGGTAATAGGAAAGAGGGGACACAATGTTTACCCAGGTTCGGGCCCTCTCGATGGAGGTAAAACCCTACTTCCTGCTTGATTAATATTGAAGATATGAGTAGTACAAGAGTAGATCTACCACGAGATCGTAGAGGCTAAACCCTAAGAGCTAGCCTATGATGGTATGATTGTAATTGTGATCTGCCTTCTAAGGACCATGCTCTCCGGTTTATATAGAGACCGGAGAGCCAGGGTTTACATGGAGTCGGTTACAAGTGAGGAAACATAATATCCGGATCGCCAAGCTTGTCTTCCACGCAATGGAGAGTCACATTCGGACACGAGCCGAAGTCTTGACTCTTGTATCTTGACGCTTCTATAGTCCGGACGATGAATATAGTCCGGCTGTCCGGATACCCCCTTATCCAGGACTCCCTCAGTAGCCCCTGAACCAGGCTTCAATGACGATGAGTCCGACGCGCAGTCTTGTCTTCGGCATTGCAAGGCGGGTTCCTCCTTCCGAATACTCCAATGTTCCCATCATGACGAACAGTGTCCGGCATCTTCATCAATGTTGTATTCCTCGGCTTCAGTGCTTCAATAATAACCATTTCCACGTGTCGAGCGAATGCGAGGAGTCAAGGCATTTTTGCATTTGCAACCCTCGGTCCTTCGGGCTATCCGTCTATTTGAAGAGACGGGGATTCCCAGATCCAAACCTCACTCTCCCTCCTCGAGCAAGCATCCAACAGAGCGCCCAGAAAAAACCATTCCAACATGACCGGTCGTCGCAGCTCTTCTGCTCGCTCCCCGTGCCCCAAGCCGGGTGACTGGGGAGATTGTTCAGTTCCCCATAGCCGTTTGGTAAAGTGACAAACCCAAGGGCTCCTCCCGCCAGCGTTCATGGTCCCTGTCCAAGCCGGAGTGGCCACCTATAACGGCGGAGAACAAGCGGAGAGATCCCCCAATCCATCTCCAGAGGAGCGGATATGCTTAATTCCGCATTTGTTAAGGGGTGTCGGGTTTCCTATTCACCCATTCCTTCATGGGCTTCTGGAGTTCTACGGCCTCCAGTTGCACAACTTTACCCCAGCCTCCTTACTGCATATAGCAGGGTACGTCGCCCTTTGTGAGCTATTTCTAGGCTGCGAGGCTCATTTCGTTTTTGGAAGAAGCTGTTCTGCCTTGTCCCCCCCAACAAGGGAGAACACCATGTCAAGTGGGCGGGGCCGAAGTATAGCGTATCGCTGAGATCGGATACCTATCCGGTACTCCCAAGAAGGCACAAGATAACTGGACTTCAGACTGGTTTTATATTGACGACGCTCCCCTTCCGGATCCAGTCCGGACAGGACTCCCCAAGTTCAGTAACACCCCGCTGAGGGCACGTCTAAGATGGTGCCCCGGAGGCCCCAGAGAAGAGGATTCCAGGGAATTACATTTCCTGATGAGCAGGATAAAGCTACTGGCCAAATCTGGACTGACGATAGTCGAGGTGATGGCCATATGCATAATGCGGGGAGTGCAACCACTTCAATACCGGAGCAATCCCATGTGGCACTACAACGGGACAGGCGATGCCACCCGCTGTGGCCGTAAGGGTCCGGACTCCCCCACCACTCTGGCAAGGATACTGTCCGACCTGTACAAAGGAGAAGAGGAAGAATTCCTTCATATCAAACCGCGGGACGGATTCTCCATGTACAATCCCCCAAACTGGGTAAGTCGTCATTTAATTCATCACTTCACTTATTGTGGCGTTCTTTGCTAAAGTTACCTGCATCGATATTTCTGAGCAGGAACTGAGGAGGGATGTGGAAGGAATCTCCAGCCCTTCCCCCGCAGCCAGAGGACCCCGAAAGGCCCCTGGATCCGGGACTCGAAGAAGACCCAGATGCGGCCTTGGAGTTTGTCGACGGGATATTTTATCGGGCGAGCTGTGACGGTGCCCCAGTAGCTATCACCGCTGATTATCCCAGACTGTTACCTTCGTCGCGTGTAAACCAAGCCGAAAACTTGATCCTCCGAAGAGGATTCTTTCCTGATGTCACACCTTATCCCTGATATGTCGTGCTTTTGCAGACGTGACATTCGGAGCGCAGGGCTGAGGCCCTATGGACCCGTCAGCCACAGGCGCCCAGATTGGGTAGGCTCAAGAGGAAGCCGATTAGAACTGACATGCCTCTGTCAGCGTTCTGGGAACGGGGGTCCCCAGACTTGCCTGCCTGTGGCCTGCGGCGTGGCTCAAGGGGCGGCCCAGTATGGCCCATCTTCATCGACACAAGCTCAAGACCCTCGCGAGGCGCCAAGCCTCGCGGGGCGGACGATAGGAGGCCTCCTCAGGCACGGCCTCGTCAGGCTGGCTCGCGAGGAGGCAGAGAGATCAAGGCGGGGTACCTCGCGAGGCGCCCCATGCACTACTAGGGAAAACCTTATACATGGAACTTTAGCAGTAGCGTGGGTCAAAAAAGCACGCTGGTGTTAATTAGCAGTAGCGCGCCTGAGGAAACCGCGCTGTAGATAAAGATCTAGCAGTAGCGCGTCTTGCTGTACACATGTTACTACTAAAATTCCCACGGCTTAGCCCATAGGCTACACATAGTAGTAGCGATCTATGACGAACCGCACTACCGCTACGTTGTTTGTAGCAGCGCATTTTAATATAAACTCGCTGCTGCTAAAGGTTATAAAATTAAATGTAAAGAAAATGGAAAGGTAATTGAAAATGAAAGAAATAGAATAAGGTGAAAGGAAACAAATAATATGTGAAGAAACTAAATGAAAAAGGGGAAAAAGAGAAAGGAGTAGCAGTAGCGTGTATCAGAGAACGCGCTGTAGCTAAGATAGCAGCGGCGCTTTTCCTGGAACGCGCTACTGCTACTTCTGACTTAACCACGGGGTTCCTCCTTACCCACGCCACTTCCCCCAAATCCAACTCTTTCCACTCTCGCCGCCGCCGTCGCCCATCGGTCGCCGTGCGCTCTCCGCACCCTCTACGCCGCCCCAACCCCAGATTCAACGCCGCCCCTGCCACCGACCTAAACGCCGCCTCGACCCCAGATTCAACGCCGCCCCCGCCCCCGACCTCAACGCCGCCCCGGACGCCGCCCCGACCCGACCTCGACGCCGGCTGAGGGAGTCCCGGATTAGGGGGTGTCCGGATGGCCGGACTATGAACTTTGGCCGGGCTCCCGGATTATGAAGATACAAGATTGAAGACTCCGTCCCGTGTCCGGATGGGACTTTCCTTGGCGTGGAAGGCAAGCTTGGCGAGACAATATGAAGATCTCCTCCCATTGTAACCGACTCTGTGTAACCCTAGCCCTCTCCGGTGTCTATATAAACCGGAGAGTTTTAGTCCGTAGGAAGAACAACAATCATACCATAGGCTAGCTTCTAGGGTTTAGCATCTCTCATCTTGTGGTAGATCCACTCTTGTACTACCCATATCATCAATATTAATCAAGCAGGAGTAGGGTTTTACCTCCATCGAGAGGGCCCGAACCTGGATAAAAACACCGTGTCCCTTGTCTCCTGTTACCATCCGCCTAGACGCACAGTTCGGGACCCCCTACCCGAGATCCGCCGGTTTTGACACCGACATTAGTGCTTTCATTGAGAGTTCCTCTGTGTCGTTGCCTTTAGGCCCGATGGCTTCTTCGATCGTCAATCACGACGCGGTCCAGGGTGAGACCTTTCTCCCCGGACAGATCTTTGTATTCGGCGGCTTCGCATTGCGGGCCAACTCGTTTGGCCATTTGGAGGAGATCAAAAGCTACACCCCTGGCCATCAGCTCAGGTTTGGAAGCATAAATTACACGGCCGACATCCGCGGGGACTTGATCTTCGACGGATTCGAGCCATGGCCAAGCACGCTGCACTGTCACGATGGGCATGATTTAGCTTTGCCACCGGACAACGCCCAGAGCGTCGCTCAGGTGTCCGCTCCGGCCATTAGCTCGGAGCCTACTACGCTAGTCGGGGATGGACGGTTGAACGCCACCCCGGGAACCGCAATCTCTACGGCAATAGAGCCGAATACCAGCCTAGTCCTTTGCAGCGCCTGTGACACTCCAAAAAATTTTGTTTTTGCTTTCAGCAAAAGTCTTGCTTGGTTTGAAGAAGGTCATTTAAATCCTTCCTAAAATCCTCTCCTTCTGAGTTTCCCTTCTCAAAAACATTTCCTGGATTAATTTTCTTTTAAAAAGAAACCCTAATGGTTTTGGAGCTATTCCTTTTGTTTTGATCCATCCATCTTTTTACCATGCCTCTTGTGGTAAATTCTCCCAAAACCCCTCCTTCCACTTTGGGGCAATCCAAACATTCTGTCCCAACAAGTTAAATCCATTTTTGGATTTTTATCCAATTATTTTTCTCCCCAAAACAATTCTGCCATATATTCTAAGCCTAGATGCTCTACAAAGGAAGTTCCTAATTTCCTTTGAATTTTGATCTCAAACCAACCCCTCTGGATAGTCCTTAGTACCCACAACCTAGAACCATCAAGATCCACCCTTCCTATTTTCAAAATTTTCAAAATTCAACCTCTGCAAGTTTGGACCAGATTCATCATTTTTGGTGAAATTCATATGTCCTCTTGCCCAAAAATTCTACCAAAATTCAGGCAGCCCTCAGATGCAATGTAAGACCACCACACCAAAGATCAGCCCCAGGAAAATTCCCCACATGCCAAAATCATTTCGTCGAACACTTGGCCGGCACTGTTCCTATGCACTTTCAGTAAAATTCAGTTTCAGAGTTATGTGCAGTGTCGTTTTCATCAGTGACTGTCACTGATCACCCGTGCACCCTGGCGCTTTGCGCACGGCCTCTTCTCCCTGGCCAAAGCACCGCACGCCCGCTTGGATGGACGCAGGCGTCGGTGGCGGCGAGCATCTTCAACACCGGCAGCCTCTGCGGTGGCAGAGCCACCCGTGGCGGCAAACGGAGCCAGCATCGGCCCGTTACACCGTTCTGCGCCGCCCAATGCTCCCTAGCCCTCCGCATAGCCTCATGCATGCCAGCGCACCCCCGCAGCACCGTCGCTGTGGCCCGGCAAGCACAGGGCGCGCCCTCTGCCGCCGATGGGCCCGCGCCTCCCCGTTCCGTCGAATCCACCCAGGACTCCTAATCCAAGCTCGTTTAAAGTCAAAACGGAACCAGTGGAACTCCACGTTGACGCCCAACTCCCTAAACCTCCCTGACCAAGCTCTGCGCCGCCGTAACCATCGCCGGAGAACTCCGTTCACGGCCACCGCCTCGGATCGCCTATAAAAAGGAGCCCTGAACTCGCTCTCGAGCACGCACCACCACTTCACCTCACCAACACTCCGCCAAGCCACTAGGAGGACCTCGAGGAGGTCTCCACTCCCAACTCCGGCCGCCCCGATCTGCCTTGGCCACCAGCTCGATTCACTCCGGTGAGGCGATCCCCGACGCCCAAACCTCGTCAGTAGCCACCTCAAGCACCCAGTGAGCTAACCCAAGCTTCAATTTGACCTCCGCAGCCCTCCCCGACGAGATCCAAATCCACCCGAGCCGCCGTACGGCGGAGCAAGGGCCGCCGTCGATGTAGTGCTCGCCGGCGACCACCATCACCACCCACCGACGCGGAAGGACACGCTGATCACTCTGGTACCGCGCGATCCCCCTGCCTCGTCGTGGATCGCCGCCGGCGACCACCGCAGCTCTCGTGCGCCGACAGACTCTGTTCTTCCCCGTTTGAAATTTTAAACCTGACGGGTGGGACCCCCCTCGTCAGAGTTTTCTCTTTTTCCGAATCGTTTTCTGTTTTATTCAGTTGACCCCCTGGAAACTTTCTGTTTCATTACACATGGGTCCCTAGTTTTAAAACCTTTATAACTTTTAAACAGAAACTGATTTTTGATTGATTCTTTTTCTGTCATCTTTATTTTTCTGTCTAGTTTTTTGTAATATTTATTTGAAAAATATTTGGAACACTTTTCTGTGCACTCGCGGTATTTACGTTAAGTACATATTTTTTTATACTGTAGATACCGGAGGAGGTGACGGAGCCGCGAACTTCACCCAGTTAGACTCCGACTACTCCAAACCAGGCAAGCATGTTTGAACTCTTGATACGATGAGTGGTTGATGCATGTTTGCATTTAGTAGTATCATGGCATGTTTATGAACATTTCGTTGAATGTTATATTTCATGCAAAATGAGGCAAGTGAGTTTCGGAAATCCATATGTTGTTGGATATAAGTTTGCATGGCCATGTGATGGCATGAGAATGGGTAAGATGGCAGTGTTGTAGCATGCCAGTTTTATGCCAGACCATTTGACTCCAGTATCAACGTGAATCAAGTCACGTTCCCATTCGTTTTCCTTCCGGTACTACCATATGTTTTCCGCAAGGAATATGGCATAGTAAGTTGCAAACCGTTTTCCTGGTACACACCAAATAGAGAGGCCGGGATGAGGGTTCCATGGCCCTGGATTAAAGCCCGTCATTCGGTCAGGGGGCATGGGTGTTTCCGGTTGGGACCGAGAGGGGGGCACCCCTTAGATCGCGCGTACAGAAATTTGATCCCATGCTATTCGAGGTTGTGACCTCCCCGTCTCAAAGTTTTTCTTGGACGTTGTCTAGCGTGATTACTGGCATCGTGAGGTGGAATGGGTGTGTACTGGTTAGATGTGTTTCTACCGAAATACCATAAACGGAACTAGTCCTTCGTGACTACGGAAATCCGTTGGCTGTGGGCAGTTAGTACAAACTCTGCAGAGTCAAAAATCCTTTGAATCATCTTGTACATGTCCAAGTACTATGTTCATCTTATCTTGTCAAATGTTAGTCCCAGTGACAAACTCCGGTGAACCACATGAGTATTAAGTCCGGTTAAAAATTTATTCTTGTGGATGGACTAACCTGTTATTTATTTTTGATATAAGCCCTTTCTGACATGTCGCTCAGACGTCCGACTGTGGCACACTTGTTATTTATTTTGATATAAGCCCTTTCTACGATGTCGCTCAGACGTCCGACTGTGGCACACTTGTTATTTATTTTGATATAAGCCCTTTCTGCGATGTCGCTCAGACGTCCGACTGTGGCACACTTGTTATTTATTTTGATATAAGCCCTTTCTGCGATGTCGCTCAGATGTCCGACTGTGGCACACTTGTTATTTATTTTTATATAAGCCCTTTCTGCGATGTCGCTCAGACGTCTGACTGTGGCACACTTGGTATTTATTTTTGATATAAGCCCTTTCTGCGATGTCGCTTAGACGTTCGATTGTGGCACTTTTGTTATTCAGTTTTGATTAAGCCCTTTCTGTGATGTCGCTCAGACGTCCGACTGTGGCACGCTTGTCATTTACTTTTCAATATAAGCCCTTTATGTGGTGTCGCTTAGACGCCCGACTGCGGCATGATTATTTATTTGTTTACCTTTCGAGGCGTCGCTCCAGACACCCGATCGGTTTTCTTTGGTTTTATTGGGATTTCGGGAGGACTACCGCCCGACTTCCTTTTTACTTATCATGTCGTGCAAGTATTTATCATTTGAATGAGCATTATTATTTTGCTCATGACGCATTCATGCATGCATTTGTTATATCTTTGTCCGAACTTTCTTGCGAGTACTTTCAAAGTACTCACCTGGCTTGTTGATTTGGCCAGATGTTGATGAAGGCGATCTCATGGATGAAGAGTTCGATAGCGAGTCAGACGCCTAGAGGAGTCCCAGTCAGTTCCGTGCGATCCTGAATTTGGTCACTGTATTATATCTGCTTCCGCCACCCCAGAAATAAATTCATCGAGCCTCACCTCGACGCTCGATGAGCTGCCAGTTTAGGAGTCAAGTTATCCACCACCAATTTTATATCGAGTTAGTAGCATGTCACCATACCCTTGTGCCATAACCGCCCTTCTGTACAATATTGGCGCGTTTGTAATAAATTGTTGAGCATCCTCAGCTCAACCCTGTAATATATTTGATGCTACTGGTCTTCTGTATTCAAGTATTTGTGTACCAGTAAGGATAACTCTTCCTATTCTGGAATCAAGAGATCGATTTCTCAATAAGTATTTTATTGAAAAACCGGTCGTGACAAATTTGGTACCAGAGCCAGGCTGACTGTAGGAAGCCACTAGGTGCGATCGCTAATCGGTTATTAGCATGATAGAGTTTAATCATGTTTTTGCAAATGTAGTCATTTTCTGACAGTCAGCATAAATTTATGATCTGATCGTTAAGAATTTTTGCCTACTTCTGTAGATGGCTGGCAACGAATGTGAGTCACAGATGTTCGCCAACGTGCCTGAGGGGTTTGTCAAGCTCCTCTCCTTCGTCGTCCAGGTCGCGATGGGGCCATCAGTGCGCCCAGTCTTCACACTTTACCCACACAAGATCAACGACAGTCTGACCATGCACCAGGCCGCGGTGCAATTCAAGGGAGGGCGTGCTGAGATACGCCGCTTCCGGTTCTTGGGGAGAGCCATGCCTATAGAGAGGCATGCTATGCAGATGGCCGCCCGTGAGGCGATAGCTCGTCTCCGGGATGTCCTTCCTGCAATGAAGACTCGTCGCTACCGCTATCTTCCATGCCACGTGCCATACACCTGTCACTACTCATTCGCTTTCCCCAGAGGAGAGCGAGATGAGGCCATTGAGATGCTTGTCGAGTACCTCCGAGCTCTGGAGGCAGCCTTCGACAGCATGGTGGACGACCTTGTCGTTGCCCGCATGGACTCAGTCCATGGCTGTGCCGCCAACAGGAGGGAATTCCTGCACACCGCACCACCGCTGACTTTCATCTCGTCCTCAGCATCTCATTCACCTACCATTCTCGCCACTGCTCGTCGCATGCCTACCACCGAGGAGTTCCAGAGATACCGAAACAAAAAAATTCCGCGGTCGAACTACCATAATATCTAGAAATGTAGATCTTAAACTAGAAAGGCTTTTTTGGATGGAAAAACTCTGACTTCCTAGTTTTAGCTAGTAGAAACCTAATTGGTTAAAATTCCGTCCAGTAAAACGGAAGAATTATAAATTTCTAAAATGATAGATAGGAATATAGTGAATAAAGCCATTGCGACCCCCATAAAAGGAGTAGTCCCCCAACCCGGGGCGACTTTCCCATATTCCGAATTCAAGGGTTTCAGTAAACTACCTGCACCAGTTCGTTTTGGCCTAGGTTTAGAACTATCTTCTCAACCAAGTCATTGCACCCACTCCCGTTCGCTCTGCACCACCTATTGTGCCCACTCCTATTCGTGTTACTCCACCTATTGCACCCACTCCTATTCGGGCTACTCCGCCTATGGCACCCGCTCCACCAGCTCAGCGCGTGCTTCACGTCTGGAACCTATTAGCGAGGAGGAGGTTGAGTCCCCAGCCTCACTGTGCCTCACCCTCGGCAGGCCAAGGGAGATCCTCACCATCTCCGACTGAGTACGCTTAGCCTCCATGTGATGTACCGACTTGTGCTATATGTACATAGGTTGTGAGAAGTAGCTTGTTTGCGCATCATGTAGGGTCTGGAGAAGTGCACTAGCCTCAATAACAGGTCAGGATTATGTATGCATATCCTGAGTGATGTATTGTATAATTACTGCCCGCATGTAAGATATGTAATAGTCCTTCTCCGTGCGCAATCGTGTTTTTTCTTGAAAAAAAATCCTGGAGTTTTTAAAATTTCCCGTATGTGTGTTTTTAATTGACTTTGGCGACTCTTTTTATTGTCTTACGAGTTTCACAAAATATATCCCCAGAGTGAAAGATGTCTCGTCCTTGGACGCGCTCCATGCCAATTCCGCCAGAGGAAAATTATGGCACACCACCAAACAACAATTTCACACAGGGACAGTCTAGTCAACAGGACAGTGAAACAGCATTCACCCAAGTATGCCGCCTTTATGAACAGAGTCAGCAACAACATCAGGAAATGATGAACCAATTCATGAAGATGGGAAATCACCGTGGACAGTATCAGCAGCAATCCAAGTTGTCTGAGCTACAGAAGATGCGTCCTCCACCATTTTCTCATACTGACAAACCTCTTGAGTCCGACGACTGGCTTCGAGACATGGAAAGAAAATTAATTATTGCACAATGTTCAGACCGTGAGAAAGTACTGTATGCACCACATTATCTCACTAGAGCAGCTGCATCGTGGTGGGAAAATTTCCTGCACATGCACCCCAACGAAAATGAAATAACCTGGGAGGAATTCAAAGAAGGTTTTCGTGGGGCACACATTCCTAAAAGTGTTATGAATATCAAGAAGAGAGAATTTGATGACCTCAAACAAAGGACCATGACAGTGTCAGAATACAACAGCCAGTTTACTCTGCTGTCTCGCTACGCCAACGAAGAGCGTATGACCGAAAGCAAGAAGATGGAAAAATTCTTGGAAGGCCTGGCACCCGTGGTTAAATGCCAGCTGGTCGTGCACACCTTCCCAGATTTTAAAACACTGGTGGATAAGGCAATTACCTTGGAAAATGAGCGACGCAGCTTGGAAGATTTCCGCAAACGCAAAAGGGACTAGTCTACTTTTGCTCGCAACCACCGAAGCAATACGGAATTTCAGAAAGGTGGGACACACAAACCCACGATGAATAATTCCCGCCCAATCAAGAATTTCCATGCAAGGGACAAGGAGTTCACATATCGCCCAGGCGTTACTTGCTACGCTTTTGGAGAAGAAGGGCACTATACCAAGCAGTGCCCCAAGCCAAGGAACTCAACCCCAAAGCCGAACAATAGTTACAATAATTCAGCGCCCAAGCGAAACAATTTCAACCCAAATAACAACCACAGAAAGGGTCATCTGAACCACGTGACCAAGGAAGAAGCACAAAATGCCCCGGATATCGTACTCGGTACGTTTCCTATCAACACAATACCTGCCATGGTTTTGTTTGATTCTGGAGCTTCTCACTCATTCATTTTGAAGAGTTTTGCTTTGCAAAATAATTTTTCGATGCTTCCTTTGGAAAAATCCATGATCATCAAGTCCCCTAAGATTAAGCAAGTGACCCAGAATTACTGTCAAGGTGTGGTTATTGAATTCGAAGGATTGAAGTTTTACGCCAACCTTATTGTATTGGAAAGTAAAGGAGTGGATGTCATCCTAGGATGGATTGGTTAACCACCAACAAAGGGTTTATTGACTGCTTCAACCGGACCGTAATTCTCACACACCATCACGGGAAGACAATAAAAGTTTCAGCCAAAGAGAGACAAATATATCGGCAACCGAGATTAAACAAGGTGGACGTTTCTGAGTTGAACAAGGTTCCAGTAGTGTGTGAATTTCGAGACGTATTTCCAGAAGAACTGCCAGGCATGCCACCAGAACGAGAGATATAATTCAGCATTGAGCTAGCACCCAGAACCGCTCCCATTTACAAGAAACCATACAGAGTGGCACCATCCGAGTTAGTAGAATTGAAGAAACAAATAAAAGAATTATTGAAGAAAGGATACATACGAGCTAGTTCCTCACCTTGGGGTTCTCCAATTTTATTTGACAAGAAAAAGGATGGGACACTGAGATTGTGTATAGACTATTGAGCTATTAACATGGTCACAATCAAGAACAAATACCCAATGACACGGATAAATGATTTATTTGATCAGCTCGCACAGGCCAAAGTCTTCTAAAAAATTGACTTGAGATCGGGATACCACCAATTAAAAGTGCGAACAGAAGATATCCCCAAGACAGCCTTCACCTCCAGATATGGACTGTATGAGTTCACAGTAATGCCGTTTGGACTAACGAATGCCCCACATATTTTGTTCACCTCATGAACAAAGTATTTATGAAGTATATGGACAAGTTTGTGGTAGTATTCATCGATGATATTCTGATATACTCCAAGACACCAGAAGAGCACGCCGAACATCTCAGAATTGTACTAGGAGAACTCAGGAAACATCAACTATACGCCAAGTTCAGCAAATGTGAATTTTGGCTAAGGCAGGTCGGTTTTCTGGGCCACGTACTAACCCAAGAAGGTATTGCCGTAGACTCGGAAAAGGTCAAGGCCATACTTGGCTGGAAACCACCAGCTAGCATAACGGACGTACAAAGTTTCTTGGGAATGGCAGGATATTACCGGAGATTTATTGAAGGATTCTCCAGAATAGCAAAGCCAATGAGGCAGTTAGTCAAGAAAGACAAGAAGTTTGAATGGACGGAAGCTTGTGAGAAAAGCTTGCAAGAGCTAAAAAGGAAATTGACGACGGCACCAGTATTAATTGTGCCAGACATACACAAGAATTTTGAGGTATATTGTGACGCATCCCGGAAGGGCCTCGGATGCGTATTAATGCAAGAAGGCAAGGTAGTTGCGTATGTCTCCAGACAACTTCGCAAGCATGAGGAAAATTATCCTACTCGTGACTTGGAGTTGGCAGCAGTCATCCATGCACTCAAAGAATGGAGACACTTTCTACTTGGAAATTGTTGTGAAATATACATAGACCGTAAGAGCCTCAAGTATATTTTCACACAGCCGGAACTCAAATTACGGCAACGACGCTGGTTGGAATTAGTGAAGGATTATGATGTTGGAATCCACTATCATCCAGGAAAAGCAAATGTAGCGGCAGATGCCCTTAGTCGGAACCCCAACTCGGACAACGACACTATACCAAATTTGAGGCCAGAATTTCAACAGGAATTTGCCAAACTCAATTTAATAATGGTCACCGAAGGCAGCGTGTCGAATTTGGAAATACAGCCTACCCTGATAGAAAAGATTAAGGAGGCTCAGCATGGACACCCCAGCATTGATGGCATAAAAAGGAAAGTGAGTTTGGGCAAGGCCTCAGAATTCAACATAGACGAGCAGGGAATATTGTGGTACGGAGAAAGAATTTGCGTACCAAATATCAAGGACCTAAAACAACAGATTCTATCTGAAAGCCACACCGCTCCATATTCAATTCATCCTGGAGGAACAAAGATGTACAAAGACCTTCAAGAAAATTTTTGGTTGCACGGTATGAAAAGGGACATAGCCACGTTCATTGCATGTTGTGACTCTTGTCAACGCATCAAGGCCGAGCACCAGAAACCAGTCGGGCTATTACAGCCAAACAAGATACCCGAGTGGAAGTGGGACGAGATAGGAATGGATTTCATTGTTGGACTACCTAGATCAGGACACGGAAATGATGCCATATGGGTCATAACCGACAGATTAACTAAGGTGGCACATTTTATCCCGGTGAAGACAACTCACACCACTCAGAGGCTGGCCAGACTTTATCTTGCCCGTATCATCTGCCTGCATGGAGTCCCAAAGACTATAATATCTGACAGAGGCACACAATTCGTCTCTAGATTTTGGGATCACCTACAACAGGCACTGGGAACCCAACTAGCATTCAGTACCGCATACCACCCCTAGACTGATGGGCAAACTGAACGCGTAAACCAAATTCTAGAAGACATGCTGAGAGCGTGTGTCCTCACCTATGGAACCAGTTGGGAAGAAAGCCTGCCATATGCAGAGTTCGCGTACAATAACAGTTATCAAGCCAGCCTGCAAATGGCACCATTTGAAGCTCTGTATGGGCGAAGATGCCGTACACCGCTTAATTGGTCAGAAACCGCAGATATGCTCAAGGAGGCTGAGGAAAAAGTTAAGATAATTAGGGATCGACTCAAGACAGCTCAAAGTCGACAAAAGAGTTATTACGATCGAAAGCATCGGGGAATCAGTTTTGAACCCGGAGAGTTTGTATACCTAAGAGTATCTCCTATGAGGGGTCTGCAACGATTCAAGGTTAAGGTTAAGCTAGCACCAAGATTCATCGGACCATTCTGTATAGTGGCCCGAAGAGGCACGGTAGCCTACTAGCTAGACTTACCCGAAGATTTATCCGATGTCCACTACGTGTTCCACACGAAAACATTGACGTGCAACCAGACCTCACCTACCGGGAGCGTCCAATAAAAATATTAGAGGAGTCTGAAAGGAGGACCCGACAGAAAACCATCAAGTTTTTCAGAGCTCAGTGGAGCAATCACACCGAGAATGAAGCAACTTGGGAAAGAGAGGATTTTCTTCGGACAGAGCACCTACACATGTTTGAGGATCAGCTGAAATCTCGGGGACGAGATTTTTCCTAAGGGGGTAGGTGCTGTGACACTCCAAAATTTTTAGTTTTTGCTTTCAGCAAAAGTCTTGCTTGGTTTGAAGAAGGTCATTTAAACCCTTCCTAAAAACCTCTCCTTCTAAGTTTCCCTTCTCAAAAACATTTCCTGGATTTATTTTCTTTTAAAAAGAAACCCTAATGGCTTTGGAGCTATTCCTTTTGTTTTGATCCATCCATGTTTTTACCATGCCTCTTGTGGTAAATTCACCCAAAACCCCTCCTTCCACTTTGGGGCAATCCAAACATTCTGTCCCAACAAGTTAAATCCATTTTTGGATTTTTATCCAATTATTTTTCTCCCCAAAACAATTCTGCCATATATTCCAAGCCTAGATGCTCTACAAAGGAAGTGCCTAATTTCCTTTGAATTTTGATCTCAAACCAACTCCTCTAAATAGTCCTTAGTACCCACAACCTCGAACCATCAAGATCCACTCTTCCTCTTTTCAAAATTTTCAAAATTCAACCTCTGCAAGTTTGGACCAGATTCATCATTTTTGGTGAAATTCATATCTCCTCTTCCCCAAAAATTCTACCAAAATTCAGGCAGCCCTCAGATGCAATGTAAGACCACGACAGCAAAGATCAGCCCCAGGAAAATTCCCCACATTCCAAAATCATTTCGTCGAACACTTGGCCGGCACCGTTCCTGTGCACTTTCAGTAAAATACAGTTTCAGAGTTATCTGCAGTGTCGTTTTCGTCAGTGACTGTCACTCATCACCCGTGCACCCTGGCGCTTTGTGCACGGACTCTTCTCCCTAGCCAGAGCACCACACGCCCGCTTGGACGAACGCAGGCGTCGGTGGCGGCGAGCATCTTCAACGCCGGCAGCCTCTGCGGTGGCAGAGCCACCCGTGGCAGCAAACGGAGCCAGCACCGGCCCGTTACGCCGTTTTGCGCCGCCCAATGCTCCCTAGACCGTTTGAAATTTTAAACCTGACGGGTGGGACCCCCCTCATCAGAGTTTTCTCTTTTTCCGAATCGTTTTCTGTTTTATTCAGTTGACCCCCTGGAAACTTTCTGTTTCATTACAGATGGGTCCCTAGTTTTAAAACCTTTATAACTTTTAAACAGAAACTGATTTTTGATTGATTCTTTTTCTGTCATCTTTATTTTTCTGTCTAGTTTTTGTCATATTTATTTGGAAAATATTTGGAACATTTTTCTGTGCACTCGTGGTATTTACTTTAAGTACGTATTTTTTTATACCATAGATACCGGAGGAGGTGACGGAGCCGCGAACTTCACCCAGTTAGACTCCGACTACTCCGAACCAGGCAAGCATGTTTGAACTCTTGATATGATGAGTGGTCGATGCATGTTTGCATTTAGTAGTATCATGGCATGTTTATGAACATTTCATTGAATGTTATATTTCATGCAAAATGAGGCAAGTGAGTTTCGGAAATCCCTATGTTGTTGGATATAAGTTTGCATGGCCATGTGATGGCATGAGAATGGGTAAGATGGCAGTGTTGTAGCATGCCAGTCTTATGCCAGAACATTTGACTCCAGTATCAACGTGAATCAAGTCACGTTCCCATTCGTTTTCCTTCCGGTACTACCATATGTTTTCCGCAAGGAATATGGCATAGTAAGTTGCAAACCATTTTACGGGTACACACCAAATAGAGAGGCCGGGATGAGGGTTCCATGGCCCTAGATTAAAGCCCGTCATCCGATCAGGGGGCATGGGTGTTTCCGGTTGGGACCGAGAGGGGGGCACCCCTTAGAGCGCGCGTACAGAAATTTGATCCCGTGCTATTCGAGGATGTGACCTCCCCGTCTCAAAGTTTTTCTTGGACGTTGTCTAGGTTGATTCCTGGCATCGTGAGGTGGAATGGGTGTGTACTGGTTAGATGTGTTTCTACCGAAATACCATAAACGGAACTAGTCCTTCGTGACTACGGAAACCGTTGGCTGTGGGCAGTTAGTACAAACTCTGCAGAGTAAAAAATCCTTTGAATCATCTTGTACATGTCCAAGTACAATGTTGATCTTTTCTTGTAAAATGTCAATCCCAGTGACAAACTCCGGTGAACCACATGAGTATTAAGTCCGGTTAAAAATTTATTCTTGTGGATGGACTAACCTGTTATTTATTTTTGATATAAACCCTTTCTGCGATGTCGCTTAGACGTCCGACTGTGGCACACTTGTTATTTATTTTGATATAAGCCCTTTCTGCGATGTCTCTCAGACGTCGGACTGTGGCACACTTGTTATTTATTTTGATATAAGCCCTTTCTGCGATGTCGCTCAAACGTCCGACTGTGGCACACTTGTTATTTATTTTGATATAAGCCCTTTCTGCGACGTCGCTCAGACGTCCGATTGTGGCACTCTTGCTATTCACTTTTGATTAAGCCCTTTCTGTGATGTCGCTCAGACGTCCGACTGTGGCACGCTTGTCATTTACTTTTCAATATAAGCCCTTTATGTGGTGTCGCTTAGACGCCCGAATGCGGCATGATTATTTATTTGTTTACCTTTCGAGGCGTCGCTCCAGACAGCCGATCGGTTTTCTTTGGTTTTATTGGGATTTCGGGAGGACTACCGCCCAAATTTCTTTTTACTTATCATGCCGTGCATGTATTTATTATTTGAATGAGCATTATTATTTTGCTAATGACGCATTCATGCATGCATTTGTTATATCTTTGTCCGAACTGTCTTGCGAGTACTTTCAAAGTACTCACCTGGCTTGTTGATTTGGCCAGATGTTGATGAAGGCGATCTCATGGATGAAGAGTTCGATAGCGAGTCCGATGCCTAGAGGAGTCCTAGTCAGTCCCGTGCGATCCTGAATTTGGTCACTGTATTATATCCGCTTCCGCCACCCTAGAAATAAATTCATCGAGCCGCACCTCGACGCTCGATCAGCTGCCAGTTTAGGAGTCAAGTTATCCACCACCACTTTTATATCGAGTCAGTAGCATGTCACCATACCCTTGTGCCATAACCGCCCTTATGTACAATATTGGCGCGTTTGTAATAAATTGTTGAGCATCCTCAGCTAAACCCTGTAATATTTTTGATGCTACTGGTCTTCTGGATTCAAGTATTTGTCTACCAGTAAGGATAACTCTTCCTATACTGGAATCAAGAGATTGATTTCTCAATAAGTATTTTATTGAAAAACCGGTCGTGACAGCGCCCGTGACTCTAATGTGCCGGACTCCGTTCCGGACTCCGTATATCCCGCACCTCTTCCGATCGAACCCAATTGGGCTCTGATCATGGAGTTCACCGCCACAGACGTCTTTCAGCACTCGCCCTTTGGCGATATCCTAAATTCACTAAAATCTCTCTCTTTGTCAGGAGAGCCCTGGCCGAATTACGGTCAGCATGGTTGGGATACGGACGACGAAGAAATTCGAGGCCCACCCACAACCCACTTCGTAGCCAATGTCGACGATTTAACCGACATGCTCGACTTTGACTCCGAAGACATCGACGATATGGATGCCGAAGAAGGAGATGACCAAGAACCAGCACCTATAGGGAACTGGAAAGCCACCTCGTCATATGACATATACATGGTGGACACCCCCAAAACAGGGGATGGGGAGGAAAAAACGGAGGATGACACCTACAAGAAGCAACCCAAGCGCCGACGTCAGCGACGCCGCTCTAAGTCCCACGAAAGAAAAAACAGCGATTCCGGCACCGGAGATAACAACACGCCGGACAGTGCCGAAGACAACCCCCTCCAGCAGGATTCAGTGCAGGAGGACGAAGGAGCCAGCCCTCATGAGAGAGCGACCGACAGAGAGGTTGAGGACGACAACTATATGCCTCCCTCCGAAGATGAGGCATGCCTCGACGACAACGAATTCCTCTTGCCAGAGGATCCCGTCGAACAAGAGCATTTCAAACGCAGGCTTATGGTCACGGCAAGCAGCCTCAAGAAAAAACAGCAGCAGCTTAGAGCTGACCAAGACTTGCTAGCCGACAGATGGACCGAAGTCCTGGCGGCCGAAGAGTATAAACTCAAACGCCCCTCCAAGAGCTACCCAAAGCGCAGGCTGCTACCCCAACTTGAGGAGGAAGCAACTAAACCTACATCACCAGCGTACGATGCGCCCGATCGGCCACCCCGTGGCCGCGATAGAGAGGCCTTCAGGCCCTCGACCCAAGCCGCACCCCGGCACCGCTCAAAACATACCAGATACGGGGAGACGCAACAGACCTGCGAGACATATCGGAGAATAAGGCAAGGCAAACAAGATCGATCTACGGATCGCATGGGCGCCCCGCTTCACGTGACGCTAGCCGTCACGCCGGACATGATAAGTACGGCCAGGCCAAATACAACAGACCAAGCTCGTCCGAGCTGCGTCGTGATATAGCCCAGTAGAGGGGCGCCGCACACCCACTATGCTTCACAGACGAAGTAATGGATCATTAAATCCCAGAGGGCTTTAAACCCGTAAACATCGAATCATACGATGGCACAACAGATCCTGCGGTATGTATCAAGCATTATCTCCTTCATATCCACATGGCCCGTGGTGATGATCTACACTCCATCAAATACCTCCCACTCAATCTTAAAGGACCAGCTCGACATTGGCTTAACAGCCTGCCAGTAGAGTCAATTAGTTGTTGGGAGGACCTGGAATCCGCATTCCTTGACAACTTCCAGGGCACTTATGTGCGACCACCAGACGCCGATGACCTAAGCCACATAATCCAGCAGCCAGAGGAATCGGCCAGACAATTCTCGACACAGTTCCTAAACAAGAAAAATCAAATAGTCGACTGTCCGGACGCCGAGGCCCTTGCAGCCTTTAGGCACAACATCCGAGACGAATGGCTTGCCCGGCACCTAGGACTGGAAAAGCCGAAATCTATGGCAGCCCTCACGACACTCATGACACGCTTTTGCGCGGGAGAAGACAGCTGGCTAGCTCATAGCAATAACATAACCAAGAGCCCTGGCAATTCGGATACCAAGGACAACAACGGCAGGTCACGTCGCAACAAGCATAAGTGCTGCATTAACAGTGACAATACTGAAGATACGACAGTCAATGCCAGATTCAGAGGCTCTGAACCCGGTCAGTGGAAGAAGCCATTCAAAAGAAACCCTCCGGGCCCATCCAGCTTAGACCGGATACTCGATCGCTCGTGCCAGATACACGGCACCCCCGAACAGACAGCCAACCACACAACCAGGGATTGTTGGGTGTTCAAGCAGACAGGCAAGATAAGTGCTGAGACCAGAGACAAGGGGCTGCATAGCGATGACGAGGAGGAGCCCCGGCCGCCGAACAACAGAGGACAGAAGGGATTCCCCCCGCAAGTTCGGACAGTGAACATGATATACGCAACCCACATCCCCAAAAGGGAGCGGAAGCGTGCTCTCAAGGACGTCTATGCGTTGGAGCCAGTCGCCCCAAAGTCCAACCCATGGTCCTCCTGCCCGATCACTTTTGATCGAAGGGACCACCCCACTAGCATCCGTCACGGCGGATTCGCCGCATTGGTCCTAGACCCAATTATCGACGGATTTCACCTCACTAGAGTCCTAATGGACGGTGGTAGCAGCCTGAACCTGCTTTATCAGGATACAGTGCGAAAAATGGGCATCGATCCCTCAAGGATTAAACCCACAAAGACAACCTTCAAAGGCGTCATACTAGGTGTAGAAGCCAGCTGTACAGGCTCGGTTACACTCGAAGTGGTCTTCAGATCCCCCGATAATTTCCGAAGCGAAGAGTTAATCTTCGACATAGTCCCATTCCGCAGTGGCTATCACACCCTGCTCGGACGACCCGCATTTGCAAAATTCAATGCGGTGCTGCACTATGCATATCTAAAGCTCAAGATGCCAGGACCTCGCGGAGTCATCACGGTAAATGGAAACACCGAACGCTCTCTCCGAACGGAGGAGCACACGGCGGCCCTGGCGGCGGAAGTACAGAGTAGCCTCTCAAGGCAATTCTCCAATCCAGGTGTCAAACGTCCGTACAACATCAAGCGAGCCCAAAGTAACCTACAACAAATCCGGCTGGCACGTTCCGAGCAATCATAGCAGTGCGGCCCCAACCCGCCCTCGCCAAATGGTGATATCGGTACCACGCGTACATTATAACGCCTTAGAGATACCATGGGCATAAGGGGAGGGGCACAACTACGGCACGCCCAGAATGCGGCTCAACCGCACTAAGGGACTCCCTATTCCGCTATTTCCTTTTTACACACTTTCAGGACACAATTATTCGGAAGGCCTGTCCGGCAATACTCTCGCCGAACACACGATGCAACAGCCAGGGAGAGAACAAGCCACGTCAAATGTCCAGGTGGTCTCTATAACGAGCTTAATATCTGTTTTACTTAAAATCCCGCAGCTTGCCCCTGGAGGGGAACATGTCAAATAATTCCATCTCTTGCTTATCGCACTACTTGTATCGTTCTGCTTTCGCAGCAGCCCTTTTTTAATAAACAATACATAGCTCTTATCTATTATTGTACTTATCTATTTTCTATATACACAAATATGTTCAGTCATGACATTCTGCAACCATACACTTTGGTACGGACAATACACCAGGGGCTTAACCACCCCATAACATGGTGTGAGAAGACCGAACACTCTCATGAGTGCAGCACCCCGAACTTATAGCACTATATGCATTGGCTCCGAATCATGTCTTTGGTCAATAGTTGGGTTTGCCCGGCTCCCATGTTTTGGTACCTTACGTTCCGCAATGTTGGCTAAGGTAGCGCTGGGAGAACTACTACGATTGTGCCCCAGTTGAGCTGGGTTAACACCTCAGTAGAGAAAGCTAAAACTGATCGTCATGATAGTGCGATAGACCGGTCGCTATTCGCAAGGTTTTTCGAGTCCTTAAAGACTTATGCCGCTTAGAGCGAGGAACCGGACTTATCCGGCCTAGGCTATGATAGCGCCCCGAACTCGATCTTCCGAATACTAGGGGCTTCGCCGAAATTTAAAATTATAGAATTCTATGGCTAAGTGAGAGTGATAAAGCATTATAAGTCCGACGGCCTGGTTCGTTGTGCTGGGCGCCTCCCTAGATGGACCCAAGAATGGGAACAAGAGCGCTCAGGTTTATCCCGAACACCCCAGCACTCGTGGCATGGGGGTCGAAGCCGACGACTTGCATCTCTCAGATTTGATAAACGGCCGCGCAGAAGGTAATATTTTAAATTAACAAGCGTTGCTTAACGCACATGAACAAAGTTTTCAGCGCACAAGATAACAAATGCGAGTCTACTCAAAAATTACATCTTTGGAGTATTCGTCCGCTATAAGGCGGGTACCCTTCAGGACGCCCTTATAATACATCTCGGGCGTGCGATACTCCTTGCCCGGCGGTGGCGCGTCCGTCAAAAGCTTCTCAGCGTCCAGCTTGCCCCAGTGCACTTTAGCACGGGCAAGGGCCCGACGGGCACCTTCGATACAGACGGAGCGCTTGATGACCTCAACCCACGGACACGCGTCCACCAGCCACCGCACCAGACCGAAGTAACTCCCAGGCATGGCTTCTCTAGGCCACAGCCGAACTATGAGGCCCTTCATGGCCTGTCCGGCCACCTTGTGGAGTTCGACCAGCTGCTTCAGCTGGTCACTCAGGGGCACCGGATGCTCGGCCTCAGCATACTGAGACCAGAACACCTTTTCCGTCGAGCTCCCCTCCTCGGCTCGGTAGAACGCGGCAGCATCAGACACACTACAGGGCAGTTCGGTGAACGCTCCTAGAGAGCTCCGGATTCGGGTAAGTAATATATAATTTACTTTTACATGCTTGCTTTGCATAAAGAATGACTTACCCGCCGCTATTTTCTTTATCGCCTCTATCTCCTGGAGGGCCTTCTGGGCTTCGGCCTTAGCCTTTTTGGCACTCTCAAGAGCCAAGGCGAGCTCAGACTCTCGAGTCTTCGAGTCACGCTCCAAACTCCCGTGTTTTTCCACGAGAGCCTGGAGCTCTTGCCGCACCTCCGCCACCCACGCCTCCTGCTTCTCTCGCTCAGTGCGCTCCAAGGCCACACTGTTCTCGGCCTTGGACACTACCTCATTCAGGGTCGCCACCTCGGCCGTGGCCCCTGCAACATTTACGTTGGTCCTGTCATTATTTGCAACCAAGTATTTCCATATACATTTACATGCGGTACTACGTACCGTCTTTATCCTCAAGCTGCTTCTTGGCACGGCCGAGCTTGCTCTCGGACCGCTCGAGGCTTTCCTTCAATGCATTGACCTCCGCAGTCAGTGCGGCAGAGGTCAGCAGCGCAGCCTGCATTCCCATATTGACATATTTTTATTAGACTCCTGTGTATATCTTTTTAGATCCTCAGCTCGTCTTTTCTTTCCGAACGCCGAACTGAGCATCAGGGGCTACTGTCTATGCGGTAACATTTTTTATATGTTTTTGAACACATACCTCAAAGCCTGTTAACAGGCTTGTACAGGCTTCTGTCAGCCCGCTCTTGGCGGACTGAACCTTCTGAATCACCGCAATCATAACAGCGCGGTGTTCCTCGTCGATGGAGGAGCCGTTAAGCACCTCCAGCAAAAAGTTTGGCGCCTCCGGATGGACGGAGGTCGCCGGTGTCGTAGGCTTTCCCTTCTTATGAAGGCGCCGCCTGTCAGACTCTGGAACCATTGATGGTTCCGGAGCGGTGTCCGGCCCAGGGCCGGACTTATATCCCTCCGGGGTTTTACCCCCTTTGGGCCTGGAGTCCGGGAGGTCGCCTTGTGGCGACTCCAGGACCACCTCCTCCTGGTTTAGCCCCTTTTGGGACTCCACCTCAGCGTCGTCTGTAGGGAGAGGGGAGGAGGCGTTGGAAGTGAAGCGCTATTCACATACGACGAGTCCAGGGAGCCGCTCGACGAATCGCCGAGCTGAGCCCGAGGCAGACTGCATAATTGAATTCAACATCAGAAGGAGCCATACATGAGAGGAGCGCCATAAGTTATTATGGTATCCGGATACTTATGATTTTCCCAGGGGCTTGACCCTGGATGTCCATTCCTCCCCGCCGTCTTCGGCATCGGAGACGTAGTCCGGCAGAAGGGTCTTCCCCTTCTTGGACCCTCCGGCCTCCCCAGTTGAGGGGGCCTTCCTTTTCTTTCCTCCCCTCGTGGGAGGGGGAGAGGCTTCTTCTTCTTCTTCTTCTTCTTCCTCCTCGTCCTCGGAGGTGGAGGGTGCTTTGGGGTCGTCGGGCGATGAATCCGACACCACCAGGCGCCGGGAACTCTTTCGGGTCCCCGTGGCCTTCTTCTTGGCCTTCTTCTCCGGCACCACGTGAGGTGCCGGAACCAGTAGCTTCGCCAAGCGTGCGTCTGCTGGGGCTTCGGGCAAAGGGGCTGGACAGTCAAACTGTCCAGATGTTCTCTTCCAGTCCTGTCAAAGGAACAGGAGTTTAGATCCTACATAGAGTCAAACTATGAAATTCGAGTGTCCCGTAAAGGACTAAAAGTAAGCTTACTTCAGAGGTGGGGATGAGTTTCCCCCTGTCTGGAAGCCGGTGCGCGATGTCGTCAGACAAGTATCCGACCTTCCTTAGTTTTTTTATTTGCCCCTCCGTGACGGAGGAGGCCATCCATGTACCTCCCGCTCCGGACATGATTGGATAAGGTTGAGGTGGGAAGTGCGGGCTTGGGCGTTGGAGCTCGAGCGCGCAGGGACGAATAAGCAAAGGAGGAAGAAGGCGTGAATGGAAAGGGTGGATTCTTATCCCCTTATATGGGCGGCCGAAACTACGAGCCCCCACCAGCCTAATAAAACTCGCTTATCTCCCAAGCGCCACGGTTAATGGCGCGGTTGGGTTACCCACATCCGTATTGATGAGAATCCCGGAATAAGGGGACACGATCTCCGCTTTGACAAGACGTGGCAAGGAAACCGCCTCGCTAAACGCGCTGAGGTGGAGCGGTATAATGAATAAAAGCCTGGCTGTGGCGTGATGTCACGTTGCGTAATACGTCAGCAGATCTGATTGGTGCAAATATTATTCTCTCTACGGTGGAATGTGGAACTTATTTTGCAGAGCCGGACACCATCCTGGTGTACAACATCTTCTATGAAGTATTCGGAGGAGGAACCCGCCTTGCAATGCCGAAGACAACTTGCGCGCCGGACTCGTCGTCATTGAAGCCTGGTTCAGGGGCTACTGAGGGAGTCCCAGATTAGGGGGTGTCCGGATGGCCGGACTATGACCTTTGGCCGGACTCCCAGACTATGAAGATACAAGATTGAAGACTCCGTCCCGTGTATGGATGGGACTTTCCTTGGCGTGGAAGGCAAGCTTGGTGATACGATATGAAGATCTCCTCCCATTGTACACGACTCTGTGTAACCCTAGCCCTCTCCGGTGTCTATATAAACCGGAGAGTTTTAGTCCGTAGGACGAACAACAATCATACCATAGGCTAGCTTCTAGGGTTTAGCCTCTCTGATCTCGTCGTAGATCCACTCTTGTACTACCCATATCATCAATATTAATCAAGCAGGAGTAGGGTTTTACCTCCATCGAGAGGGCCCAAACCTGGGTAAAAACACCGTGTCCCTTGTCTCCTGTTACCATCCGCCTAGACGCACAGTTCGGGACCCCCTACCCGAGATCCGCCGGTTTTGACACCGACACCGGCCGCCATCCGCCGTGCACCAGAGCCCCGACCCCGACCTCGACGCCGCCCTGCCCCTCCATCGTCGCAGGCACCCGAGGTGAGCACGCCCGGTCCTCCCTCTCCCCTACCTCTGCCTAGGGTTTCTTTACATTTTAGTTGCATATTAAGTTTATTTTTATTTATAGAAAGTTTATTTTAGTTGCATATTAAGAACTAGGTACTAATTAGGTACTAGAATATTTTTATTTATAGTAAGTTTATTTTTAGTAAGAACTAGTTGAATTAATAGAACTAGTTTTTTTTTACCTTGAAGACTGCAGGGCTTGCACCCCACAACAATTTATTGAAACTTAGAACAGCATGTAGAGCAAAAAGTTCCTTAAGAAAAGGAACAGGGCAGGAAGGAAAGAAAAATAGAAATTGTACAACCTAGTCTAGGCAAAGAAAGGAAAACCCTAACTAGAGAAAAAATAAAAGCAGGTCCCCTCAAGGAGGCAGGAAATCAATCCATTTGGTCAAAGCATCCCTGTGTCTTGACTTGATTCTGTGAGCCAAGAGTGAGATGTCCTGGACAAACCCATTTCTCCACTGTCTGAAAGTAGGTCTGATGTACCTGAAGGCTTTGTCATTCCTGACTTTCCAAATATTCCACCAAGTTAAGAAAACCACCTCAGAGAAGAATGGCTTATTGAAATCCTTCCTAGCATGACTTGCAATTTGCACCATATCCTGACTACTGAGCCATGTGATTTGGAGATAGTTCCACACTCTCATGCTGAAGTTGCACTGAAATAATAAGTGATCCCTGTCTTCAAGTGCACCCGAGGGACAAAGTACACATTCAGGACCATCATTAATCTTCCACTTCCTGCGTTGAATCATATCCTTGGTGTTTACTCTATCCATAATGACAAGCCAGGCAAATATTTTAACTCTCATAGTACAGCAGGATTTCCAAACCCAACAAAGAAGAGGGTTTGTAGGAATTGGTTCATGAACAAAGTCATAGTATTTCTTTGCTGTGAACCCAGCATTGTTACCATGTTTCCATTTCCAGGAATCATTAGAAGCAACATCCAATGAAATCTCAGTCAAGATTCCAGACAGATGATTAAACTCCCTATAGGCCAATTCAGATAATGGTAAGGAAAACATGCTTTGTAACTCATCTGTCTGCAACACATCCATAACAGAGGAATTCTTATGTAAGCAGTAAAAAAAAGCCTGGGGAATCTGTCTTGGAGTGGGGTGCATGATTTATCAACTTCCCAAGAATCAGATCAAAAGAGCAGAGAGTCCCCTTTTCCAACAGATACTGAAGAAACAGCCTTGAATTTATCCATTAGTTTACAGATGTCCCTCCACCAAAAGGATCCACACAAAGCAGTGTCATGGGGAACTCTCTGATAATAGTAACTGTCCCAGATCAAATGAACCCATGGCACATCTACTTTCTTATAGAACTTACTAGGGAATTTCATTAACAAGGCTTCATTCTACAGACCCAGGTTAAGTATGCCAAGCCCACCCTTAAGTTTGGGTCTACAGACCAAGGGCCAAGCAGCCAGAGAATTCCCCTTCTCCTGACCATACTTTCTCCAAAAGCATTGTCTCCGTATTCGTTCCAGTTGTTTTAAAATCCCTTTAGGAATAGATAAACTACATAGGAAGAAGATTGGCAAAGAAGATATAACAGAGTTTACCAACTGCAACCTACTACCTTGGGGCAGAAACCAAGAGCTAGCAGTTAATCTTCTTTCCATACAGTCAACCAGTGGAAGCAGATCCACAATTTTGGGCCTAGATGTGCCCAGTGGCAATCCCAAATATGTGAATGGCATAACCCCCAGTTGGCACCCAAACTGTGCAGCAAGAGCATTGGCAGAAGAAGCATTCACATTGATTGGGTACATTGATGATTTGTGGAAGTTAATCTGCAACCCAGTTGCCATGGAAAAAGAGTTTAGAACAGACTTAAGCACCTCCAACTGAACAGAATCAGCAGACACAAACAGCAGTGTGTCATCAGCATATTAAACCACTAGGTAATCAGGATCATGAGTTGCTAGTGGTAATGAAAGCAGTCCTTTACTGAGATGATCATTAATCATAGTCTGCAACAGATCAGCAGCAATCAAAAAAAGCAATGGTGAGATAGGATCACCTTGCTTTACTCCACATTTACACTTAAAATGGTTTCCTGGTACCCCATTGAGCAAGATTAAGGATGTTCCACAGGACAACAATTGCTGTATCCAGGAAATCCATTTATTATCAAAACCCTTTGCCACCATGATCTTTATAATTGCCTCATGCTGAATGGAATCAAACGCTTTTTCAAAATCAAGCTTTAGTAACATGATTGGTTTTAATAGAACTAGTTAGTAAGAACTTTTTTCTATTTTTTAGTTAAAGCAATTTTTCTGGCCTCGACGTGGACGATGCCTATCTCGCATCCTCGCGGTCGAGTCGGCAGAGGCCGACACCTGCTTGACCAGATCGGCCATGTCCGGGACTGGGCTCCGCCGGGGTGGTACTGGGAGGCGCTACCTACCAGGGGGCGCAGGTTGGTGAGGAGCCAGCCTGTCATTGACCCGAACCTTCTTTGGTGGCGGTCGCGTGGGCCAGTGACGATCCAGAGGCTCGAGGAGTCCGCGGAGGTGGTGCATCACCGTGTCAGTGAGGAGGACGCGCACGTCCGTCGCTACTTGTTTGCGTTGGAGCACAGGCCGTTCTCCAATACCTGGCAGGTTCTCCGGGCATCTCCTTGGAGCTATGATCCTGTGATGGTTCCTTCTCTGTGGGTGTCCACCGCCCGCGCCGATACCCGTCGTGTGCTAGGGTTTTAGTTGTATTAGTGATGTATTAGTGATAATATTCAAGGATGTACGGACATATGAGATGATTTACTTTTGCTTATTGAATGCATGCTAATTTGAGTCATATAAGATATTTTGTAATGTATATCTTGTGTTCCTCATGTTTGTAGGTTACACCTCTGAGTGGCCCATCATGTTTGTAGGTTACACCTCCGAGTGGCCTATGTTTTTCCGGAGTGTTGATTCATTTCCGTTCCGGCAAATTTCAGGCGCTCGATCTGTCCTATTTTAGCAAAGGTCATGCCGGATTTTTCCGTGAATTTTGGCATGACTTGTGCAAAAATATGTAGGAAATATCGAGTGCCCCGGATTTGTGTGTTGAGTATCTTGGTAGTTGTCTTTGATCGATCTTCAATTAATGTTTTAACTATGAACATAGGAAATGTCTGACGACGAAAAGGATTTCGGTATTTGCAAATACTGCGAAGACTAGCGCGGCCTGTGCGACAGAATCTTCCTAGATGATGATAGGCGCTTCAGCATCAAGCTGGACGAGAACTTCGAAGTGGATACAGTAAGTCACAACGACAAATATTTTTTCGTAATTAAGCATGACATCTGCTTCATTTGCTTCAACTTATATTTTTTTTACTATTCTACTAGCGTATCCCCTACCATGCAAGAGTTTCTGTATTGGATAAGATAGGTTTAAGTCATAGTATGGAGGAAAAGAAAGTTTACTTGAAGACCGAGCATGGTTATATTTTCCATGCAAAATTGTACAATTTAGACGACTACACCTATTTTGGATGCAAAACATGGCGAGCACTATGAAAGACTTATGCGTTTGAGCCTGATATGGTTATCACCTTTGATATTCGTCCGGAAGATGATATTGAAGGTAATACCGACATCTGGGTCGATGTGTAGACGCCTCCAGTTATACCATTAAGCAAGTTTCTCAACCATATTTATTTCTTTGATATTGTTTATTCAAAAATAGTTGACAACTAATTTGTATTGTCAGCTTATTTCGGTGCAAGCAAACATGTCCAGCGCTTGGTAGACAGGACCGTATACTGTCACTACTAGGGAAAAGCCTAGCAGCAGCGCGGGTTTTGGCCCTCTCAGTAGCGCGGGTACCGGTGCTACTAATAAGGCGCTACAGCTAACGTATAGCAGTAGCGCCTGTTGACCCACGCTACTGCTACTGATGAATAGCTGTAGCGCTCTTTGGAAAACGGCGCTGCTGATATTATTTGCAGCGCTTTCCAGCAGGAAGCGCTACTGGTAAGTCGGCGCTACTGCTAAATTCCCCCCCCCCTCGCTACTACTAGTTTTATTAGTTTTTTTCCTGCATATTTGTTTTTTATTTGTTTTGTATTTGAATAGGCTTTATACAATAATCTTTAGCATATCATCCACATACAAATGTAATCATAGCATATACATACAATTAGTCTCATCAAATCATGTCATCATCATAATCATCATACAAACAAAGTGGTCTCTCATCATCAATCTCGAAAATAGCGATACAAGTCTCGATTACTTGCAAATACATCGTCATCCATCTAAGCAATGATATACGCGAGAATAGCTATCACTTTGAGTACATGAGTTCGTATCCCTCTCTCGCATTAGCGTGAACCTAAACTAAGTACTGCGTGTCGCTCGGAAACCGAAAACCGGTACACCTGGGCCTGACACTCCGGCCACTTGTCGTATATATACTCCTGGCGTAGCACTTCTTCGCCATCTATGATCTATGCACCTGCATCGTCACATGAGTCGATGATATGCAACATATATAGTTCAGCAACAGAAAGAGACAGACTTGGCAAAAATATAAACAACATATCATAAGCATAAATAACAAAGTTCATCGTACCCAAAATGACCTACCTAGAGTGATTTTCGCTAGTCGAGGAGGAGGACGGTTTAATTACATCACAAATAAAGTTTCACCGTGCATAACTCAAAGTTTTGTCATAAAAGAAAGTATGGACTGAACGGACACATTGTCATATATCGACAATCACTCCATCATGTCGTGCCATCCATCCATGTCAGGGAGATAGTCATCGAGCTTAGTGAAAGGCTTCATGTCGAGACGCTTCCCGCGACATTTGTCCTTCTGCATGGAACATCCCTGTTTTTCCGACGACCTCATTCATGATGATTTGGGCAAGTTCGCACTGGATGTTACAGAACTCAGCTCGAAGTCGATGATCCTCGATATCTCCTATGTCCTTTGCCCATTGCAGAATATGGGCATCGCCAGATCTAGGTGCCATGTGAAGGTTCTGGTGATCCCGTCTGTACTCCAGCGTGTGGTGTAGGACATAGAATCCATCATTAAGAGAATCGTTCGGTTGCTGGATGCAGCAGAAGTCGGTCTTATGGTTGAAGGCGGCCCTGCCGCACTTCTCTTCTTGTCCCTAACCTCTCCACCCCTTGCTTGGTAGTAAAACATAGCACTGTCGACAACATCTTTGATGTGGGTGTAATCCCTTTTGTGAATGTTCTTCGACGAGTCCAAGTAAAGAGCGTGGGAGAATCGGGGGTAGAGGATGATGAGGACGGCGCGCCCGCCGCTGTGCAAAATAAGTACACCTCAAATTATAGCCTCCACCGTGCAAATGAATTATTGAAATCGAAGGAAGGATAGCAGCGCGGATGACTTACACGGGATGATAAGGCACGAGAATCGCCTCCTTGTCCTTATTGGCGTGCATGAAACTGACGATGTAATCCCTCGCGTATTCACGATGCTGTGCACAGACTCCCAAGAAGCCCTCGTGCATGTAGTACGGGTCAGCGACACAGATAAAACGTATCTGCTCAACCCCAATGATGTAGTTCATGTGCAAGGCATAAAGGCGGACAAACGTAAAATCCAGCTTCTCCACGTGAAACATGTCGAATATGTAATCGAATCGGAGGAAGAACTTATCCGCGGGGAAGCCGTCGACGTACGACATTTGCCGCAGAACGTTAACCACGTAGAGTGGGTATCCTGGATCTTTCGAGGCGATGAGGCCTTTCTCTACCCGCAGCACATCGTCATGAAGTCTCCTTAGATCGCCAAATCTGGCCCGTAGCGCTGCTTCAGGTAGGATTGGTCGACCGGGGATATGCCATTTATTAGCATCGGGGATATCTACACGGTCCTGAAGCCGAGGCTGCTGAGGCGGCTGGATCATAGAATCAGCTTTTTTGCCTTTCCTCGCTCTCTTCCTAGGCTTCTTTACCACCGGATGGTCGTCAATAATACGTTGAGACGGTAATTCAGGCACCGACTCATGATTCTCAAACCCTGAGGAGGCGCCAGTATAGACATACTGTTCAGCGCCATCGTCATCCTCATCCTCATCCATGGCGACGTCATCAGCGACTAATGGAGCCACCTGCTTACCCCGCCAGTTATCACCCAACCCGACACCCGACGCTAATTGGGTAGGTGGGGTGTTCATGTTCATACCTTGCTGAGGCTGCGTGCTCGTGGGTGTGCTCCCGGCCGCCTCCAGACGAAGCAGACTCTTTGGCCACAACAGGACCCACCCATTGCAACAATCACCAAGCCGCCGCGGGGTCTCGTTGTCATCCCCCACTAGTATTAGAGGAGGCAAATTCTCGTGGCCCGTTTTGACACTGGCCACGGAAACCTTGAAGACGTTCGGGGGGATTGACCGGCTGTGGAACAATGGTTCCTTCGGCTCCGTTATCGTCCCCTTCCCCACGTCCACCTTCTGTTCGCCGAGGGTGTACAATATGGTGCACGGGGTTTCGTCGGCCTGCAAAGAAAAGTCTGCGACGTGAGACATCCGAAAGGCAATGAAAACGAGAGATTATACATTTATATTGAAGGGGGCCGGTGTGGCAGATACCGTGAGGGCGTTGAGCTCAGCCAAAGAGGAGGCACCACCGAGCACGTCCGGCACGGGAGAAGGTGCGGGAGCCGGTGCGGGAGCAGGTGCGGGAGCCGGTGCGGGAGCAGGTGCGGCCAAGAAGTCAGCAAGGGGAAAGTCCTCTACATTTTTTTCTGGATTTTGCCTTGTCCAAGTGTAAACGCCCGTCACCAAGGAAGTAGATATATCTGCAATCGCCTATTTTGCGGCAGCTACTGCTGTTGCGACTGTCTGAGATGATTTCTTCTCAACCGCGATCTCAACCTTCTTGTCGATGCTTTCTTCAGTTAACCTTCGTCTTTCCTTTTTCTCCTGTGTGGTCTCACGGTAGTTCTTCTTCCACGTGGCGCCGTCTCCGACACCGTGCACGCATCCATACGATGGTCGAGTATCCACCGGTTGTTGTTTCAATATGTTCAACGCCCGGTTGAATGGAGTGTCCCACTTGGGCCTCGCCAATGCCTCAGACGGTGAGTCACTTTCGGCCGCAATCCGGTGCTGCTCTCTCTGCAAAAGGCACAAGGATCATTTACAAATATGACTAACGTGTGCAGTCGAATTGATCAGAAACTAAAATTACCAGCAGTCTCATGAACTCCGTAATGACTGGTGTTGTCTCGTAAACCTTCTTCACTGGGTCCAAACTGTGCCGGGCGCTCAGGACGTAACACTCCTTCGGGACGGTGAAATCCGCCAAGGGGTCTGGGATGCCCAGACTCGCGGCTTCCGCGTCCTCCTTGGCCCATTTGGACCTCTTTCCGCCGTAACCACGGCTTCCGAGGTGGTGGGTCCCAATGTTCCTCTTTTGAAGCCCCTTCATGTACTTAGACTTTTCTTTGGCAGCTTCGGCCTCACAAGCGTCCTTGAATATTTGAAACTGCTCTTCCGTGATTGTCGGACTATCCTTTACAATCTCGGAGTAGGGTTCCCCGTCGTTGATCTTTGCTTTCACTCGATTTTTCCAGGCGGCCAACGCGTTGCTAAACTAGGTCATGGCGTGTTTGTTTATCTTCTTCATTGCCAGGTCCTTGTCTGGATCTTCATAATCCTTCTCATTCCGCCCGGGAACAAGAATATTTGGTGAAACTTCTTTAGGAGGGAGCTCCTCATATTTTCTATCTTCTTTAGATTCTCATCGTTGATGGTGGCGGTTGTTCGTATGATGCAGCCTATTTGATTGCCGTAGCACGCGCGCGCTTCCTCGGGCGCCTTTGGCTCAAAATTGCTGTCGTCCACCTCCGTGACCACCAGTCTAGTAGTCCTGAGTTTGTTAGGAACCCGTTGCCTCTTTGCTTTCGGTTCTACACCGGCTCCGCTCCCCGAGGCAGCACCGGTCTCAGCGCTGGTCTCGATGCCGGTCTGAATCTCAGCGCCGGTCTTAGTCTCAGCGCCGGTCTGTGTGCCGGTCTCAGCACCGGTCTGCGGGTCGTTCTCAGTCCCTGATGCCACCGGTGGGCCCAGCAACAACATCTGTTGATCGTCGGTAAGGCTAAAATATTCGTCTACCGCCCGGTAGACGTCGTCGCAATCACTAGAACCCTATCCTTCATCGTTGCTAGCCATGTTTACTATGATTAAATCTAGTAAATTAATTCTAGACCTAATAAAATGAATAATGACATAAAAAAGGAGTATTGTTTTGCAGGAATGTTGACTCCTTCCTGGTGCGGCAAATCCCGGGCACTCGATATGTCCTAGTTTCTAGCACAAGTCATGCCGAAATTCACGGGAAATTTCGGCATGACCTTTGCTAAAAAGTGGACAAATCGAGAACCTGAAATTTGCCGGAATAGAAATGAATCAACATTCCGGCAACACATAGGCCACTGACCATCATTCCCTGGAAACAACAAAGCCACTTGGGCACAATCGAACAACTTCAATGAAAAGATATAACATGACCACTTCAATGAAAAATAAAATTTGCCTAAATTCTTTTCCTTGAAAAATAGTGGTCTTTTAAAAAATCAAAAACCTTTGCCAATCTACTTAACCTAGCTTGTTAATCCAATGAACCTAATTAACCTACCTATTTAACCTAGTTAGTTAATCTAGTTTACCTAGATAATTAACCCTAATTAAAATAGTTAACGCAGCTAGTTCTCTGTCAAAGCCTAAAATAAATTTTTGCAGTAATTAACCTGGATAGTTAACCTAATGAAACTAGTTAACCTGACTAGTTCTATGTCAAAGCCCTAACTAAGTTTTTGCACTAACCTAGATAATTAACCTAATTAAACTAGTTAACCTAACTACTTCTCTGTCAAACCCCTAACTAACTTTTTGCCCTAACCTAGATAATTAACCTAATTAAACTAGCTAACCTATGCATGAGAGAGAGAGGAGGGGTGGGGGCTTACAGATGATGGCTCCCGTGGTGGCGACGGAGGCAGTGGTGGCGAGGGAGGCAGGGGCGTTTCTGGTGACGGCAAGGGAGGCAGGGGCGTCTCCGGTGACGGCGAGGGAGGCAGGGGCGTCTCCGATGACGGCGAGGAAGGTGGCGTCGACGGTGGCTCCAGTGGCGTTGACGAGGCCGCGCGGCTCCGTGGCGTTGGGGGCGGCTCCGGTGTCGTCGACGGCACACGGCTCTGGTGGCGTCGACGTCGGCGGCAAAGTGGGGCGACGGTGAATCGGGGAGACGGCGGCGCGCGGGGTGGGTTGAGGGATTTGGGAGAGAAGTGGCCGGGAGGAAACGGTTTTGGGTTAAGTCAAACTTAGCGGTAGCGCGTTTCGCAAAACGCGCTATCGCTAAGATAGCTATAGCGGTTTTTGCAAAACGCGCTGCTGCTATAGCTATGTAAATTTCTTCCTTTTTTAATTTCCTTTTCTGTTTCTATAGCAGGGGTCTAGGACACGCGCTGCAGCTACGTTAGCTATAGCGCCTCTTACAAACACACGCTGCTGCTATGCCTTCCTCCGATTTTTCGCTTTTTCGTTTATTTTGCTCTACATTTTATTTTTTCCTTTCTCCTTTTTCTATTTCTTTCATTTTCATTTACTTTTCTAATTGTTTTTCATCTTATTTTATTTCCGTTAGTAGTAGCGCTCTTCCCTGGAAACGCGCTGCTAATTATGCCCTAGCGGTAGTGCGTTTCTTGTAAGCCCGCTACTGCTATGCGTAGCCTATCATTCTGCAAATGGGAATATTAGTAGTAGCGCTTTCTCAGCTACCAGCGCTACTGCTAAGTTTGTATCTGTAGCGCGGTTTCTCTTAAATCGCTACTGCTATTTAGCACTAGCGCGCTTTTTTGACCCGCGCTGTTGCTAAATTTCTGTGTATAAGGTTTTCCCTAGTAGTGTGTCCTGGGGCTGAACTCAACCGCGAGGAGCTCAGTCATTATGTTTCATGGCTTGAGGATCTTGATACTGTCAAGACAAATTTTCTTCCTGCATTTAAAAATGTTAGTACTAAAAATGTGCGACCAATAGTGTTCGTAATGAACTACGGTCACATCTATTTAGGAAGGATGGTAAGACTTTTACTATTTGTCATCAGTGCATCTTTTCCATTCAATATTTTTGAAACTAAACTTCATTGCTTAGTATGTTAACATACGATGTTCTTCAACAGGGACTCCCGATGAATGTTGTGCCTTATGGGATCGAGACTAAAGGTACCATGAGTATTATCAGCTTACGGCCAAGATATCCTACAGATTACTTTAGTGCATTCAAGATTAGCGACGGATGCTTAATAGTGCAAGACTGGACCAAATATGTGATGGAGGAGCGCAGAGAAGTACTAGGGAGGAGCAAACAGATGTGCTACCCACGATTAGGAGACAGGTTCATCTGCATGCTCCAGCGTGATCAAGGAGGAGAGCTATAGATGTTTTATGTTATTTTACCTAAGAGAGAGCAGCAGGAGTGATTAGCTAGCTAGAAATGAGTTTGAGGATGATGATGTGCTACACTATATTACTATGATGATAAAATAGCTAGTGTTGGTGGTAATGACTATGATGATTATTATTAGCTAGTGTTAGTGGTGATTAAATAAATACTGTTGGTGGTAATGACTATGATGATGATTAAATAGCTTGTGCTGGCGGATTAGATTCAAGTGGAGGCAACATGTGGTGCACATCGAAAGTACTACTAGTTTGGATTAGTAGTATACTTTTGACATGCACCACATATTGCCTCCACTTGAACCTAATCCACCTTTATTTGACACACTGTTATGGACATAATGATGTAAACCTCATAACTGGTATTGTACCAACATTTGTACGATGGCGCATAAATACACTAAAAATAAAAAAATAAAACAAAGTACTAGTAGCGATGGACAAGAAACACGCTGCAAGTAGTTACCTTAGCAGTAGCGTGGTACTGAACGAACGCTGCAGCTATTTGTCCTAGCAGTAGCGCGGGCGGGCACGCGCTACTGCTAAGCAATAGCTGTAGCGCCTTATTAGTAGCGCGCCTACCCGCGCTACTAGTGAGCACAAAACCAGCGCTATTGCTAGGGTTTTCCCTAGTAGTGATGACGCAAGCCATGACGACCATAGCCAGACGGGCTCCAGGCGGGCGCCGGCCTACGCAGAGTCCTTATTTCCTCTTTGGTGCAAAGGGAGCTAGCGCAGGCAAGAGTATCAAGCAAAGGCAACCATTTCGGTGCAACAAGACCGAGACCAGCAGAACGGTAGGATGGAAGTCATCGTGGAGCCCAGGAAGGCGTCACCACCAGAGCCTTTGGCAGGCGAGGACCAACTTTAGTCAGGATAAGTGTACTAGATGTTCCCCTTCAAAATGGCCAATTGTTGGCGCCCTTCCCGCTCAATATTTGGGAAGAGGCCCAGGGCTTTGCTCTATAAATCGGACTAGCCATCCACAAGGTAGGGGCATCCGGGGATCAACCAGTCGAACCTTAGCCAGAACCACCAACGTAAGAACCCCTCCCCTCGCGAGGCCGTTCCTCACTTGTATTGTTCATCATCAGCCCAAGAGGCAATCCACCACACGACACACTAGAGTAGGGTATTACACCACAATGGTGGCCTGAACCAGTATAAACTCCGTGTCTCTTGTGTTGTTCCTTCAGTTTCTTAGTTCATAGCGAGGCGGTGAGGTGCAGGTAGGCAGAAGGCTAAATCTCCGCGCGCACCCCAGTGTTCGAATCTATAGGGTCTGCCGGAACCCCAAATCCGACATTTGGCGCGCCAGGTAGGGGTGTGCCGGAATTTGTCTTCCACCGCCCTGTTCTTCAATGACCATCGCGTCCATGTCGGACGCTCGTCGGGCCCGCGCCGAGCGCCGAGCCGCTCTCGCTTCCTGCATCGCCCAAACGGCCCCCGTCGGCGGCCACCCCCGCCGTTCCCCGTCGCCCGCCGTCAACGCCGCCACCGGCCCGGTGGGGAACGAGCAGCAGGCATCATCGCAGCATCCATCCATGAGGCGAGACGACCGCAGTGCCACTCCCTCGCTCGCCCCGGCTAGTTCTTCGTCCCGCACGCCCTGCGCGGCTATGGAGGCTCGGGCTGCGCTCATCGCGGCAAACGAGCTCCTACTCTACCGCCCGGTTGATGACGTCTACGAAGAATGGCTCGACCGCATCGCCGAGCTCGTTCGCGCCGCAGGGGGCTCCCCCGTGCCGTCCTTCTCGCTGCACCGCGCCCCGCCCTGAGCGGGCAATGAAGCTCCGGGGGCGCCTCAGCCTCCTCCCCCTCAAGAAGGCGCCCTGGCCCCAAGGCGACCCACCCCGTCCGGCGCCAGCACAGCAAGAGCGGAGCTGCCAAGAGGTTCCTCGCCCCCACAAAGCTGCCCGAGTGCTCCCTGCTCCGGTCCGTCGCAACCACGGTCCGCACCAGCGCGCCAAGACCCCGCGCTGCTCCTAGCTGCAGCACATGGGGGCCCGCAAGACCAAGCTCCTCTTCTCTCCAGAGGCCTCCCGTGGCCACAGCAGGCTGCCGCGCCTTCACCACTGACGGCACGGCCGACCCTGCGGAGTTCCTCCAGCTCTATGAGCTGGGCATCGAGGCCACCAACGGGGATGAGAAGGTCATGGCGAACTGGTTTCCCATGGCACTCAAGGACGGGGCCCACACCTGGCTCCTGAACGTGGCCCCAGGCACGATCTCCTCCTGGGACGAGATGCGCACCCATTTCATCGCCAACTTCCAAGGTACTCGCGACCGGCCGCCTACCGTGAGCTACATGCGCCGCATCTAGCAGCAATCAGGGGAGACCCTCCATAAGTACATCCAGCGCTTCAACAGCGCACGGCTCAAGATTCCCAGGGTGACCGAGGAGGCCATCATCTCAGCCTTTTCCGACGGCATGCGTGACGTCAACATGAAGGAGGAGCTGGTGATGCATGAAGATCTGTGCACTTCCTTGGAGCTGTTCAACCTGGCAACCAAGTGCGCCAGAGCTGAGGAAGGGCGCCTTTCCCTCCTCAAGCTGCCAGCCGCCGACCCACAAGAGAAGAAATCCAAGGCCAAGGACGTGAAGCACAAGGGGGCTGCCGTGCTCGTGGCAGAGCCAGACACCAAGCGAGGCAGAGATCAGCCCGAGTCTTTCAAGGGCAGACGGTACTATTTGTACCACGACCTCCACACCCACAACACCAACGAATGCCAAGAGCTCCGAGCCGTGCAAGAAGGAAGAGTCGGCCGGCGCCCCGACCGCAATGATCATGGCTACGTCCGAGGAGGAGGGAGGAATGCAAGACGCTGGGAAGACCGCGGCCCTCGCCAAGGGTGGCGCGACCGACCTCGCGAGGATCGCTGGCAAGATCAGCCTCGCGAGGGAGACTGAAGGGATCAGCCTCGAGAGGATCGCCCGCAAGGAAACACAGGCCTCCCTCCGCTACCTCCGCAGCCAAGGAGAAACAAGGACCATCATCAGGACGAGGGGGCTGGGGGCTTCCAGGAGCCGCGCGCGATCGCCTGCATCCTGGGCGGAGCTGAGGCCCCGGCCTCTCAGCGCATCTTCAAGCAGTTCGCCCGTGAAGTGAATGCAGTCCTCCCAAGCTTGAAGACACGCGCCCCCTCAGGTGGTCGGCATGCGCCATCACATTCAGCTCAACGGATCAGCTCAAGTGCACGGCCACAGCCGGAGTCCTCCCAATGCTTTGCTCCCCAGTCATCAGTAACGTGCAAGTCACCAGGACTCTCGTTGACGGCGGGGGAGGGCTCAACATCCTGTCCGTAGAGACATTCAACAATCTCCAAGTGCCTTACGATCAGCTTCACCCAACCAAGCCTTTCTCTAGGGTCACCGACGGTTCCATAGTCCAAATCGGGCAGGTCCGCTTCCCTGTTACCTTCGGGGCCCGCAACAACTACCGCACCGAGCTCATTGACTTCGACGTCGCCCACATCCGCCTGCCATACAAAGCCATCCTCGGCTACCCAGCTCTCGCCAAGTTCATGGCCGTGACTCACCATGGCTACAACGATCTCAAGATGCCAGGAAGCGGTGGAGTCATCATGGTGCCCTGTGAAGAAAGAGACGTAGTGTGTTCCCTGGAACGGGCTTTTCAGGCCGCATCACTTGAAGACCCAGATCGCAGGAGCGGGAGGCTCCCTGAAGCCGCTCCCAAGAAGAAGAATACATCGCCAGGCCCAACCCCTCAGGAGGCAGGCCCCTCAGGGTCTGCGCCTGCTTAGGGGGCACCTCCTTCTGTCGCATAGGGAGGTGCGCCTGGCGCCCTCCTCAAGCAGGGCTCGGGGGCTCCCCCCTGGAGGGCCAACGACCTCACTAAGGTCACGAGGGAGGCGTTAGGGCACCACTTGGAGGCGTGTTTCAAAACACGTTTCCCTCAGGAAGGAGCAAAGCAAGGAGGGCCAAACCCTCATGAGTTCGTCAGTCAGGTCACACAGGAGTTGCAGGAGTCAAGAGTCATGAGTGGCACCCGCCGCTTACCCGACGCAGCTCCCCATCCAGGCGAGGATGGTGGGCTGCGTGTCTGGGTCGACATCCCAGGGCTCAACCGAGCCGCCTCTCAGGAGCGCTTTTGGCCCTCACGCGTGGAGCGCTGCGAAGGCCCACTCCATAGCTACGTTTGCATGCCCTACGGCTTGCCGAACGCGGCTGCGGTGCGCCAGCGCCTCATGAGGGGCATCCTGGAGGCTCAGGAGGCCAGGCATTCCGCAGTCCTGGCAGAGATGGAGATGGTTCGCGAGGAGCCACCAGCGCCCTAGGAGCCCCCCGAGGCTCCTGGGCCTAGGGGCTCGTGAAGATCTGCTCCCACAGCCCGCTACGTCTGCTACTTCAACACCCCTTCGTCATCAACACTATCAGGTGACACCTTTCAATTTTCATTTCCAGCTGGGAGCGCCCCCAAGGCTCCATCATTCCCAGGTCGCATGGGTCCGTCCCTGCGGCGTGTATCCCTTTCGTTCATGTTTTTAGCTTACCTTGTTGGGGGCGCCCCTCAGGCTGCATCGTCCCCAAGTCGCTCGGGTCAGACCCAGCGGCATGTATCCCTCCTGCGGTTATCTTCTGGCTATGCCTTTGACCCATCATGCTTATTATTTGGTGCCTGTCCGTAGCACCCCTTCTTCCTTCGTGCCGGCAGCTTGCGCGCTAAAGGGGGGGTACCTGAGCATCGCGACTCAGGGCTCCTACCGGCTCTCCAGCCCTCACCCTCTGGCTTTCTCCACGGCATCGTGCCCTGGAAAACCAGCGACGACTGAGAATAGCTCGAGGGCCGGGACCCGAGGACGTAGAGTGTCGACATCGAACCAAGCTTGCGTGTTAAAGGGGGGTACCTAAGCATCACGACTCAGGGCTCCTACCGGGTCTCCAGCCCTCACCCTCGGGCTTTGTCCACGGCATCGCGCCCTGGCAAACCAGCGACGGCTGAGACTAGCTCGAGGGCCGGGACCCGAGGACATAGAGCGTCGACATCTAACCAAGCTTGCGCATTAAAGGGGGGGGGTACCTGAGCATCATGACTCAGGGCTCCTACCGGCTCTCCAGCTCTCACCCTCTGGCTTTGTCTGCGGCATCGCGCCCTAGCAAACCAGCGACGGCTGAGACTCGCTCGAGGGCCGGGACCCGAGGACGTAGAGCATCGACATCTGGCCAAATTGGCAGGAACACAAGTTAAGGCCCAGTGCCAGGCGCAACCCGCCTTGAGGTAGGGCCCCGTGAGTCCCACGCTGGCTCACGGGTGCCCAGATACACCTCCTCATGCCCTACCATGCCGGCCACATGTCAAGGCGGGGCTGTATACGCCCCGGGGGCTCCTCACGGAGGGGAGCCCCTCCCACGCACCAGTGGAAGCACCATGGTCCGCGCTGGCTGACGACACTGTCGAGGAGCGGCTATGCCCGTATACATACGGAAGCGCTATGCTCCGCGCTGGTGATAAAAAACCGAGGGTGGCCCCCGGCCGCATCAACCTCAGGGAGCCCCGAGCTCAGTGTGTGGCCTCGTCGCAACGCCTCCCCTCGGGAGCGCCGCGCGAGGGGGCTGGGAAAGGGGGCTGCGCCTGGGTCATGCCCAGGCGTACGCCACCCAGCCAGGCCCTTCGGGCCTGGTTCGTCGCGCGTCTCTCCCCGAGCGGAGCCAAGGTACGAAGGCCGTTTGAGCGTCAAGGGGAGCTCCTGAGCATCGCGACTCAGGAGCCTAACTGGTCATGTAGCCCATCACTCCTTAGTTCCGAAAGGCTAACGGCGGTTGTTGTATGCACGGGGCCGGGCTCTGCATATGTAGAATGGTAGATTCACCCGCACATCTCACGTCCCTACTTGTTGTTCGTGCGCCAAGGGGGACTCCTGAGCATCGCGACTCAGGCGCCTAACTTGTCACGTAGCCCCTCACTCCTTGGTCCCGTCCTGGTTTCCGGTCGGGGCTAACTGCGGCTGAGGTATGCGCGGGGCCGGGCTCTCCCGGCCTAGAACATAAGCAACTAGGAGGAGCGAAAATTTCAAGGAATTCAAAAGAAAATATTAAAGTCCATAACTGTTATCACGACATCAAACGCAAGTTTAAACGCCTCCCGGAGGCACGGTGCATGTTGCAGGAACTAAAAGCAAAACAGGAGCCACGGCAGAGTCATTCGTTGGCGGTGGAGCTGCATGGAGCGGGTTCGCCTTGTGGGGCCACACGACCGGCAGCGCCTCGCTTCGTCTTGGTGCTGAAGGCCCGGAATTTCGACAACAGAGCCTCCGCGCGACCCTTAACGGCCTCAGCAGCGGCGGCGGCAAGCTCGCCGCTCGCTGGCTCCAGCAGGCTGTTGAGGTCGACGTTGGGGTCGTTAAGGTAGACGTGGGTAAGGACCCGCGACAGTGCTGCAGAAGACAAGACGCGCGCCTCGGCCTCGGCCGTAGGGCCAAGGCCAAGGGTGACATCTTCAATGGCACGAACCATGAAGGGGAGTAGCTTGGCGGGGCCGTCCTCGGCGCCGGCCATCGGGCTTTCCAGGCCGCTATCATAAAGCGACTTCAGCAAGCCGCGGACCTTCACCTCTGTCTCCGCGAAGGCCTTGCGGTCCTCGGCAAGGACCCGCGCCTTGTCGTCCAGCTCGACCTTGCACGCCTCCAACTCCTGCTCCAGTACGCCCAGGCAGTCGCGGCGCTTGTTAAGCTTGGCGTCTAGATCCTTGACGGCCGCCTCGTGAGCTTTCAGGTTTTCTTCCCTCTCCTGGCGGATGCGGGCCTCCTCGACAAGCTGGTCCCGTAGGCCCTGCAGTTCGCTCTCTAGCGCCTTGCAATGGCCTTGGGCATCAGCCGCCTCCCTCAAGGCGGCATCGCGAGCAACCTTCGCCTCAAGAACCAGTGCCGCTCGAATCGAAGCATCAGAGCGGATCCAGCCAGAAGCCAGATCCAAGCGCCCGGCCACCAAGCGAGGGTCGGCGCCTGGAAGATCTTGCCGCAGCCGGTCCAGTTCGGTAGCAGCACGATCCAAGATGGTGGAAGGGGTCGGAGAGACGGCAGTTGGCGGAGTAGGAGGGGATGACGGCAGCGTAACCACAGGCGGGGCCTGCTGTGCCCCGACAGCTGTGGCGACGGCGTCGGACAGGAATGCCTCAGGAGTCGCTTGGGCCATGGGGGCTGGGCTCGCCCCAGCCAGCTCCACCAGGACTCGCGAGGACGATCGGGCAGGAGAGGCCCGTGCCTCACAGACACCTCCCTTCGTGGGCAGAGGTGTTTCCCCAGACAGAGCCTCAGGAGCCCCCTTTAGCTTTTTCGCCGCATGTGCCAGCCTGGCCAAGGGATGCAGACATCAAGCTTCAACGACAAAGCAAGGAATAAGACAAGAATTGAGCGCTTCCTCGTCGCCGCCCGTGAGATCGAGCAACCTCCGGCCGTACTGGAAGCCCGAGAGCCGGCTGCTGGGATCGGCCTCGCGAGGTTCGGAAGCAGGAGGCACGTCTGCAGATCGCCTCGGAGCCGGGGCAGACCCAACGGGGATCAGCCCAG
>NC_041386.1:713432511-713433023 GCF_002162155.2 Triticum dicoccoides | reverse complement strand
CCGGATTCGATGCGCCAGGTGTCTTCCAGTTATTCGTTGTTGTTGCCATGTCTTTTTCTTGCGTGTTGCATTTTGCCATGTCATCATGTGCATCTCATTTTGCATACATGTTCGTCTCATGCATTCGAGCATTTTCCCCGTTGTCCATTTTGCAATCCGACACTCCTATGCCCTCCGGCGTTCCCTTTGTCTCCTGTTGTGAGTGGGTGTTAAACATTCTCGGAATGGCCCAAGGTTTGCCAAGAGGCCTTGATATAGCACCAGTAGACGGTCTGTCAAGTTTCGTGCCATTTGGAGGTCGTTTGATACTCCAACGGTTAACCGGGGAATCGTAAAAGCCCTCGTTGTATTGCAGCCCAACACCCTTCCAAAGTGGCCCAAAACCCAGCAAACTCCCCTCTATGCTCTCGGTCGTTCGATCACGAGCGTGTGGGCGAAAACCGTGCTCCATTTGGACTCTCCTAGCTCCCAGAATCTAAAAATACGCCCCTCCCCCAAAAATTCGCGGATGA
>NC_041386.1:713424831-713432036 GCF_002162155.2 Triticum dicoccoides | reverse complement strand
GCGCCGCCCCGCCTGTTCCCGCCGACGCCGTGGCCTTGCCTCGTGCCGGCACCGCCGACCCTCGCCGGCCTCCTCCAACTGCCGGAGTGCCTGGTCCGGCCGCTCCTTGACCGGATCCGGCGACCCCGACGTCTCCGGCACCCTCTCCTTCACCTCCGGCCATCGTTTTGTCCCCCCCGTCAAGTCCGGCGACAAACTCCGGCGTACCTCAAAAACCGTGCACATCTGCAGGTTGACCCCCGAAAATCCCCAAGTCCCCAAAATATTTTGCATAATGTTGCCCTGTTCATCGCATCATATCTCCACGCATACTGCTCCGTTTCGTGCGTGTAATATGTCAAATTGTTCGTCTCAACGAGTACTTCATTTCGTTCCATTGCACCATGTTCATTTGAGCTCATATTGATGCCTGAATCATCGTTGCAAGAGTGCTATGTGATGTCTGCTGTCTGTTATCAGAACATGTTCATTTGTCATTTTTGCCATGTTTGATGTGTCCATCCTATGATGTTGATGTCTACATGTGTTTTGAACTATGCCATGCCATATTTACAGTGGTGTATGCCATGTATTTTTGTGATCAATGTGGTGACTAGAACAAGCATGCAAACTAGGTTTCGCGATGTTGCTGATTTCAATCCCTGTTCTGCTGTTATTTTTATGCCATGTAAACTTGATGCTACAGAGAGATCCATGCTTATTTTGAGATACTTCAGTAAGGGTGTTTTTAACATATGATTATGCTCTATCCATTCATGTCCCTGGTTGAAATTATGGAGTAGTCTAGCATGTCATTTTCGTGCTCTACTTTTGCTACAAAATGTTTCCTGGCAGATTGTTTACATGTTATTCAATTTTGCCAAGGTTGTTGTAGTTGATCCTTGCATGCTATGAACTTGTTCTTGCCTTTGTTAGTTTCATAAACTTGTCTTCTTGCTGATGCTATGCTTATCTTGTCATGCAATGAGTTGTGGTGAGTGAATCAAGCTTGTTTAGTAGGGTACTTGCTGTTGCTGTTTTGCTAGGCTGAATCTCTTATTTCGTGATGCTATGTAAACCTGCTGCTACAAGTCATTCTATGCATAATATGGACATGTTCACTAAGAGTGTTTTGTTCTACATGTTATAATCTATCCATCCATGCCCCTGGTTGCAATTATAGCCTCCTGTAGCTTGTTGTAAACTTGCTCCAAAGTTGCTAAATAATGTTGTTGTCAGCCTGTTAACATTAAGTTCAGTTGTTGCCATGATTGTTGCTTCTGTTCCTTGCACCCTATGAACTTGCTCTTGCCACGCTTAGCATCAAAAACATGTGTTCTTACTGTTGGTTGCCTTGCCATGTCATGTATTGCTCTGTGGTGAGCTGTACAAGCTCACCAACATGCCTTCTTATCGTTGTTCCTGCCATGTTTGCAACAGTCATATAACTTGCCATGTTTACATGGGTGCAATCATATTTTCTCCTCCTTTCTGGCTCATGGTCAGTAAAGGGCTTTTGTTCTATGCATTTAGTAGTATCATGCCATGCCTTTTTTTGCCGTGATAAGTTCCTGTAACATGTTGTTTGATAGCTCTAAACATTGCAACCTGATGTTATTTCTGCAAAGTCTGAAACTATTATCATTTGCAATCTTGCCATGTGTGTTTGAGCATGCTCTAGTGATTTCTGGAGATAGCTCAGTGTTCATGTTTTGTTATGCTTTACCTGTACATCGTGTCATGCCTTTTTTTCTCATGTTGAGGTCCTGTAGCATGTTGTTTTGATACTTGCAAGATGCCTAGTTGCTGTTTTGGACAGATTGTTATTATAACTTGTTTCATGTGTGCGTGTTGAACCGTTACTCCGTTTGAGTGTGCGCTATATGAAACTTGCTTAGAATTGCATGTAGCTTCATATTATCAAGTTCCATCCTTGTTTTTGTGTGTTTGCTTGATGTTTGAATGCATTTTGCATCAATGCCATGTTTAACTTGTTTTGCTCATATCTTCTAGGCCGTAGCTCCGAATTAAATGAACTTTATATGTAACTTGACTAGAATCTCGTGTAGATCATCTTTGTGCATCTTAACTTGCTGTTTAATAACTTGACCATAAGGTTTATTCAGATCTGGACCAACTTCGAAAAATGCATATGTGGAATTACCGGAATTGTTATATGTTGTTCCCGACCTCATTTAAACTTGCCTTGTGTGTTGCTCTTGTTTGCATCATCTCTTGCCATGAGTAGCTTCATGTAGCTTTGTCTTGCATCATGCTTGTTTGTGTATCATGCCTTGTTCTTGTGTGGTGTGTTTACTATGTTGTGTGCTTCTTCTCGATAGTTCCCGTTTCGTTGCGATCGTGAGGATTCGTTCGTCTATGCTTGGTTCTTCTTCTTGGCTTCATCTTCTTCATGGACTCGTTCTTCTTCCTTGCGGGATTTCAGGCAAGATGACCGCTACACTGGATCTCACTACTATCATTGCTATGCTAGTTGCTTCGTTCTATCGCTTTGCTGCGTTACCTATCACTTGTTCTTCAAGCCTCCCAAATTGCCATGAACCTCTAACCTTTGACACCCTTCCTAGCAAACCATTTATTGGCTATGTTACCACTTTGCTCAGCCCTCTTATAGCGTTGTTAGTTGAAAGTGAAGTTGAAGATTGCTCCATGGTGGACAGGATTTTGGTTGGGATATCACAATATCTCTTATTTAATTAATGCATCTATATATTTGGTAAAGGGTGGAAGACTCGGCCTTTTGCCTGGTGTTTTGTTCCACTCTTGCCGCCCTAGTTTCCGTCATACCGGTGTTATGTTCCGGGATTTTGCGTTCCTTACGCGGTTGGGTGATTTATCGGACCCCCTTGATAGTTCGCTTTCAATAAAACACTTCCAGCAAGGCCCAACCTTGGTTTTACCATTTGCCTCACCCAACCCTTTTTCTCTTGGGAGTCGCGCTCTCGAGGGTCATCTTTATTTTACCCCCCCCCCCGGGCCAGTGCTCGTCGTGAGTGTTGGTCCAACCTGTCAGCCGCCGGTGGTCACCAGGGGCAACTCTGGGCTGGCCTACCGGAAGTTTGGACAATCCGGTGTGCCCTGAGAACGAGATATGTGCAGCTCCTATCAGGATTTGTCGGCACATTCGGGCGGCTTTGCTGGTCTTGTTTTATCATTGTCGAAATGTCTTGTATACCGGGATTCCGAGTCTGATCGGGTCTTCCTGGGAGAAGGTATATCCTTCGTTGATCGCGAGAGCTTATCATGGGCTAAGTTGGGACACCCCTGCAGGGTATAAACTTTCGAAAGTCGTGCCCACGGTTATGGGCAGATGGGAATTTGTTAATGTCCGGTTGTAGATAACTTGACACCAAATCCGAATTAAAACGCATCAACCGCGTGTGTAGCCGTGATGGTCTCTTTTCGGCGGAGTCCGGGAAGTGAACATGGTTTTTGGGTTATGTTTGACGTAAGTAGGAGTCCAGGATCACTTCTTGATCATTGCTAGCTTCACGACCATTCTGCTTGCTCTCTTCTCGCCCTTATTTACGTATGTTAGCCACCATACTTGCTCAGTCGCTGCTGCAACCTCACCACTTTACCCCTTCCTTTCCCTTTAAGCTTTGCTAGTCTTTATACCCATGGTAATGGGATTGCTGAGTCCTCGTGGATGACGGATTACTACAACAACAGTTGCAGGTACAGGTTATGCGATGATCATGACTCGAGAGCGATGTTGCTTGTTTTGGAGTTCTTCTTCTGCTTCTTCTTCGATCAGGGATAGGTTCCAGGTCGACAGCCTGGGCTAGCAGGGTGGATGTCGTTTGAGTTTCTGTTTGTGTTTCGTCCATAGTCGGATGATGCTCTTATGTATTTGTGATGTTGTATTCGTGTGGCATTGTATGCCTTCTGTATGTATCCCCATCTATTATGTAATGTTGATGTAATGATATCCACCTTGCAAAAGCATTTCAATATGCGGTTCTATCCTTGGTGGCACCTTCGAGTCTCTTTAGGATAGTATCACATATTGGGCGTGACAAGTTGGTATCAGAGCCTCGACCGACCTTAGGAGCCCCCTTGATTGATCGTGTAGTTTGGTCGTTGTTGAGTCTAGAAGAAAACTGTTTTCGGAGTCTAGTTATATTGGAGAGTAGGAATTCTTTTTACTCCTCAGCCCCTTCGTCTCTCTGGTAAGGAATCTTGACGTAGGTGTTTTGAATTACTTCTCTTCCCCTTCAAATTTTCTTTAGGATCACGCAGTTGGTTTTCCGGTCATTGGTTCTCTTCTCTTTTCATCCGGTGCATTTCTCGTCAAGCTGACTCGAGCCTCTTCATCGTTGCCAAGTTCAATCCTCAGTTGTTTTCTTTCCCACCCGCCCACCCCTTCTTCTTCTCGGAACCGGAGTCCGTAATCGAGTATCCATCCTACTCGTGTGAAGTCTTTGCTTTCTGTACTCAATTTTTTTCAACCGGTGTCTTCTCTTCAAGTTACTTGTCGATTTCCCCTTCAAAGTTGCCTTTGTTTTCCCGCCCTCCCACCCTCTTCTTCCCGGAGCCAGAGTCTCTTTCGACCATCAATTTCATTCATGTGGAGCCTCTTCAGTCTTCCCTCAATCATTTCAACCGGTGAATTCTCGTCTCGGTGGACATTCTTCATCTCTTTTCTTCTCCGGTGGATTCAATTCCATTTTTCGGTAGTGATTATATTCTTTCTCCTGGCTCAAGTGTTTTCCCTGCTCGTTCGCCTTCTCGCCAGTTTATCCTTCCGGAGTGCTCAAGACATCTCTGGAGATTCGTCTGTGTTCGAATTAATTCGAGGTTGTCACCTCATTCAAATATTTCAATTATTCCGGTGCATCATCTATCTGTTCAACAATCCTTTTCAACGGTGTTATCTCTTCAGTGGGCCCTAACCCACAAGTCTTTTCCCTGGATCTTACCTGACTCTTCTAATTTCGCCAGAGCTATTCCCAATTCTTTTCGAAGAGTGACGTAAGAATGAATTTCATCAGTCACATGCCTTTCCAAGATCGATTTCAAATCATTTCATTGCTGGCTCAACCTCTTCGCTTGTCATTTTCCCGGAGCATCTCAGCAATTTTGGTGGTGTCTCTCCTCGTCATTTGAAGACCGAAGAAGAGTTTTCCCTCTCAATCATGTCTGTTCTCTCGAAGTTTCGTGGTTCTAGCTTCATATCATCCTCTCGAAGTATTCCAATCGTCAGATAGTCTTTTCACCTATCCGGAGTTTGTCAGAAATTGTTTCCCCTTTCTTTTCACCCGAGGCCATCGTTCCAGAAGAATTCTTCATCCTCACATTTCAGCTACCGTTATCCAATTATCCCCGTGCTTCGTTCAAGTGTTCTTCAATCAGTTTGCGATCCCTTCGTTATCTTATCTATTTTATCCCTCAAGTATGTTTGTGCTTTTCTAATTCTTCCCGGTGATTCATTCTCTCTTATCAGTCATTTCCAAATTCTTACGGTGGTTCGTTCAGGATTATTTTTCCTTGATTATCATATACCCATTCGTTCTTTCCAATCTTACCGGTGGTTCATGAAGACTTTCTCAAGTTTTGTGCTATCCCTTCTCAATCCTTTTCAAGAAGAATAAGTAGTATGCCAAATCCATTGCTTGTCATCAATTTAATTTGATGAAGGATAAGAATACAATAAAGCTTATTATTATTTCATCCAAGCGAGCAATCCCTTCCTTCGGAGTTTGTTCTTGATGAATAAATTCCAGTTCCAAGTGTCTTCATCTTTTCTTTTCTGGAGTCCAAACTTCCTCGGCCCCTTCGTCGGAACCTCCTTCTAAATCATCGCAAGGATTTAATCTTATCCATTACATCCTTCAATTTTATCTCATCATCCTTTGGTCACCGGAGTTCTTCATGGTGATTCTTTATGATTTAATTCATTCTTTCAAGAGTTCATCAAGATTTTGTCGGTGGAGTTCAAGTATCTTTTCTTCTCGTGTCTCGAAGTGTAATTATTTCTCCGTATTCTTTTGAAGTGGAGTTTTGCATTTCTTCGTTCTCCTCAGCTATTTAATCTTTCCCGCTTGTGGTCCGTGATCAGTTCATAATTTTGAGATGTTACCCATAAGTCCACAAAAAGCTTATTCTTTTGTTGTTGATTTTCTCAACAACTCCATTCAATCCTTCCTTCTAAGTTCTTTTCAATTCTTTCAATTCTTCCGGAGGCATTGTGTTGTTCATCTCGTCAAGTTTCATCCCATCTTGCGTAGTTTATGTTCTATTCTTTCCATGTTCAGTCAGATTCTGCCTAAATCCTTTCAGTCTTATTCGTTTCTTATCTCGTTCTAACCGGAGTGGTTTCATAGTTTATCTGATTCCATGAGCTTTCGATTCTCGCATTCTCGTCGTTCCTCTCTTATTCTCGAGTGCTCTTGATTCTTTGGTTCTTCTCGAGTTCTTGTTTCACCTCATCCCTTTTCCCTTCCGTCTCGGTCCTAAGATCTCGGGACGAGATCTCTTGTTATTGGAGGAGTGTTGTAACGCCCCGGATTCGATGCGCCAGGTGTCTTCCAGTTATTCGTTGTTGTTGCCATGTCTTTTGCTTGCGTGTTGCATTTTGCCATGTCATCATGTGCATCTCATTTTGCATACGTGTTCGTCTCATGCATTCGAGCATTTTCCCCGTTGTCCGTTTTGCAATCAGGCACTCCTATGCCCTCCGGCGTTCCCTTTGTCTCCTATTGTGAGCGGGTGTTAAACATTCTCGGAATGGCCCGAGGTTTGCCAAGCGGCCTTGGTATAGCACCGGTAGACCGCCTGTCTAGTTTCGTGCCATTTGGAGGTCGTTTGATACTCCAACGGTTAACCGGGGAACCGTAAAAGCCCTTGTTGTATTGCAGCCCAACACCCTTCCAAAGTGGCCCAAAACCCAGCAAACTCCCCTCTGTGCTCTCGGTCGTTCGATCACGATCGTGTGGGCGAAAAACGTGCTCCATTTGGACTCTCCTAGCTCCCAGAAACTATAAATATGCCCCTCCCCCAAAAATTCGCGGATGAATTATCCCCCCCGAAACCCTAGCTTTTTCCCTCTCCGCCGCCGGACGCGTCCGCCCCCGGCCAGACACGTCCGACCGCCGCCCCCGACGAATCCAGCCTTGCCACGTCGCCCCACGCCCTCCCTCCGCCGCCGGCCCGACGCGGCCCATCACGGGCCCTCCCCGGCCGGGACGCCGCAGCCGCCCCGC